>NW_015091000.1:61545-62524 GCF_001431845.1 Calidris pugnax | reverse complement strand
CCCCCCACTGCCAGCGGTTTTCAGACCCAATTAATGCCATTTTCTAACCACTGGACAGTGAAATCAAGCCCTTGCTGCAGGCCCTTACAGGGCTCGTTTGCAATTTCCCCTCCGTTCCTCGGAGCAGATTCATTCCCCCCCCAAGGAATCAGCCGCGTTTTATTGCTCTTTGGCTTCGTGGTCCTTTGGGACCGAGGAGCTGGGGCTCCGCCCCGGGGCTCACGGCATCCCCGCCTGCCCAGGGCAGCACCCACACTCAAAAGTCCAGCCCCCTGTGTCCAAACATCACACCCTGTGCCCAGCGCAGCCACGAGCGGACACCTCCGAGAGCCTGTGACCAGTTTGATTTAAATCTGGATGGATGGATGGATGGATGGATGGATGGATACAAGGGGTTCCCGGGGCTCATAGCCCATCCCTCCATCCCACCTCCATCTCTGCAGGTCTGCTGCTGGAGCGGATTTTGCAACTCATCCGGCTGAACTTGGGAATCCCGTTCCCATGGCAACGGCAGAGCCGGGTCCCACGAGCGGGGGATGCTTCGGGGCCAAAACCCAGCGGTTCCACACCTGGGCCCCTTTTCAAAAACGCTTCCTTCCTTTTGCTCAACATCTTCTATGAGGCTTCGTTTTGCAAACCAGAAGCAATTGGGAGACAAATTGCTCAGGTTTGGAGGGAGGGAAGGGGGGGGCGTCACCTCCTCCTTCTTCTCCAGCTCGGGAAAACGGGCAGAAAGCTTCAATTTGAGCCCAAAATGGCATCGCCACTGCTGTGACTGCAACAATAAAGCACTTCCAGTGGCAGAAAAAAGCCACAAGCATTTCCCCCGGCTGCAGCATCCTGATTTCTCAGCCCACGGTGGGGGCAGGACCTGGCAGCACCCCCCCTTCCCCATCCTCCCACCCCCTCCCCACGGCTGGATCCCAGCCTGGACCCGGCGAGATATTTATGGTTTTTTTTCCCCCCGCATGGACAATTT
>NW_015091000.1:59427-61535 GCF_001431845.1 Calidris pugnax | reverse complement strand
TTGAGCCCAAAATGGCATCGCCACTGCTGTGACTGCAACAATAAAGCACTTCCAGTGGCAGAAAAAAGCCACAAGCATTTCCCCCGGCTGCAGCATCCTGATTTCTCAGCCCACGGTGACCCCCCCCCCGGCCCCGCCGGCCACCCCTTGCTGCTGCTTAAGGCCTCAAATAAATATCCGCAATCAACCTTGACTGCAACAGGAGATAATTGCATTTGCTTTACAGATGAACTGGAAAATGTCGAACAATGGGATTTGCCGAGGGAGCCCGGGCCGGCAGCGGGGGCACGTGCCGTTTGCCGAGCGCCGGGGCACGTTGGGGAGGATGGTGGGACCCCCCGGTCACCCCGATGCCCGGCTGGATGCTGCTGCCCCACAGCCACGTGGCGATGGCTGAGAGCAGCCCCCTAGCTGCTCTGTGTCACCCCCGGGGGACGTCAGGCTGGGTCCTCCCCGCTGGCATGGCAGCACGGCCAGTGGGACGGCCACCCTGTGCCCCCCCCATCCATCCATCCATCCATCCATATATCCATCTATCCCCTGCTCCTGGTGGCTCCCAAGGCCAGCACAGGGTCTGACCCCGCAGCCCAGGCAGCGTCCCTGCCCCACGGCAGAGAGGCACCGAGCGAAAGCCACGGGCATCAAGTGGGGTCCCACCACCCCACATCACACCCTGTGCCCAGCGCAGCCACGAGCGGACACCTCCGAGAGCCTGTGACCAGTTTGATTTAAATCTGGATGGATGGATGGATGGATGGATGGATTGGTGGGTGGGTGGGTGGATGGATGGATGGATTGGTGGGTGGATGGATGGATGGATGGATGGATGGATGGATGGATGGATGGATAAAAGGGGTTCCCGGGGCTCATAGGCCATCCCTCCATCCCACCTCTGTCTCCGCAGGGCTGCTGCTGCCAAGCCCTGGGCTGACACTGGCCACACCCCAATAAGAAGCCTTAAACACCTGTTTTTAACCAAAGCTGCCCGTTTTCAAGTTCAAAGCTTCCCCTGCCGATGGAAACCCTGCGGATGGCTGGGGCTGGCCCAGCCTGAACCCCCACCACTGAAAACACCCCCTTCAGAGCAGGGCTGGGTGGGCACCACTGCCTCCTCTCCTCCAGAGCCCCCCTCAAACGGGGCTGTCAGACTTTCCCCACACAGGTTCCCAGCCCCCCCCTTGCACCCCCTGCCCTGGAGGCACTGGGACACCCTCTGTCCCTTGTCACCTGCCCCCCAGTTGGGAGCACTCACAGCACAGGACCCCCTCGGTGCCAGCGCTGCCGCTCTCCTCCCCAGAGACACGGGAGCCTGGGCATCACCAGGATGTGTCCTGGCCTTTGGAGTGCTGCCCCCCCCCCAGACACTGCCTCCCGAGGGTCCCCACGAGGGCTGGGACAGGGTCGGGGTGCCCCTGGGACGGCCGTGCCGGAGCGGTGTGTGCTGGGGAGAGGGCAAACCCGCCGGGGAAGCAGAGATGGGCACTGCCTTCGGGCTGGGTTGGGAACACGTGTGTCTTGGCAGCCCCGGGAAGTGGCACGGAGCACCCATGGGACCTGGGAAGGCCACCCTGCTGTCCCCTGCCCCTGAGGATTTAGGGTAGGACCTCTAATAAATACACCACGGGAGCCTCCGCCAAACAGCCGGCATCTGCCACGGCATCTCCTGTCGGTGCCACCACACACCCCGTGGCCATGGGGGACACAGACCCCCCCTCAGTGGGGCTTTTTCACCCAGGGGGACAAATCCAGAGTTGGGGATAATTCCAGCCCCCCCCCCCGATGCTGTGCCCCATCGCTGGGGCTGGCAGCACCCATTCTTGTGGGGGGGGGTTGCAGCAGGAGGGACCCACTGCGGCCCCACACTGTGCCAGCCTCACCCCCCACCTCCCCAAAGCCTTGGGGTGCTCAGAGGGGAGATGGGTCACACCAGGAGCCCCCTCCCCACGTGTTGGGGGGGAGAAACCTACAGCCCCACGTGTGCACAGGGAAGTGGGGGCCTGTCCTCAGCGAGCGCTCCCAAAAATTGTGGCTACAGCAACATGAAAGATCCCAAGCCCCAGCTTAGATGTGAGGGCAGGGTCTCCCCCCTTTCCCTCCCCCCCCCAGCT
>NW_015091000.1:51751-56846 GCF_001431845.1 Calidris pugnax | reverse complement strand
GGGGTCAGGGATGGGATGGGGTTGATGGGATGAGATGAGGTTGAGGATGGGATGGGATGGGGATGGGATGGGGTTGATGGGATGAGATGAGGTTGAGGATGGGATGGGATAGGGTTGATGGGATGAGATGGGATAGGGTTGATGGGATGGGGTTGATGGGATGAGATGGGATAGGGTTGATGGGATGGGGTTGATGGGATGAGATGGGATAGGGTTGATGGGATGGGGTTGATGGGATGGGATGGGATAGGGTTGATGGGATGGGGTTGATGGGATGGGATGGGATAGGGTTGATGGGATGGGATAGGGTTGATGATGTAGTGGTAGATGTGGTGTTGGGGGATATGGTGTAGGGGAGAACTTTAGAGTAGGATAGATGGTTGGACTTGATGATCCCGAGGGTCTCTTCCAGCCTAGATGATTCTATGACGGGATGGGATTGATGGATTGGGATGGGGTTGATGGGTTGGGATGGGGTTGATGGGTTGGGATGGAAGCAGGAACAGGGTGGGAACGAAGGTAGGATTGTGGGGGGATTGCAGATGGGCTTCAGAAGGGGCCAGGGATGGGATGGGATGGGATGGGATGGGATGGGATGGGATGGGATGGGATGGGATGGGGAGTGGGGCTCAGGTTTGGGATGCTGCATGGCCACCCCACCACCACCACAGCTGGGATGGGAAACCCGCCTGAAAGGCCCTGCTGCAAAGGTCTCGCCAGCACGAAATGTTCTCCTTGTAATGGGTTTCCCGAGTATTTATTAGAATATTTTATCATATCTGAGGGAGGCAAACTCAGCCCTGCTTGATCTAGTCTGGTCACAACTCTCTCTTGAAAGGGACGTTCTTAAAGGGAGTGACCTGCCAAGCGAATACATTGACTCTGCCTCTCTTTCTCCCCATCCTGGAATGTTGTGGAGAGAAGGGTGGGCTGGAAGAGGCTGGTTTGCATAATTAATATTTATGACTTCATCCAGAACAAGCACAATCCCCCCGTTTATCCCCAGCCCCAAAAAGAGGGGGGGCTGCATCTGAGGAGCAGAGGGAGCCCCCTTTCCCTTCAGAAACCCAGTAATTCACCTCTTGGCGAGGGGGCTGCGATCCTGCCCCTGGTGCCACCCCCTCTGCCACCCAGGGGTGGGTGTTGGATGGAGCGTGGGGCTGGATCCAGCCCTGGCACCGGGAAAACCACCCCGGGAACCGGCCCATCCTCCCGACGGCTCGGTGGGAAGATGGGGCTGGAGGGAAGCCTCTAGTCTTTTGTCTGCGGGAGAGGAATTAATTATTTTGTTCTCTCATTACACTGGAATAAAAATCCATTTTCAAGCGGCATAAATTTAGGTGCCTGGAGTCGCTTTTTTTAACATCCTGGGAAACATTTCTCTCCCTCTCTTGCCCTTTTCCAAATCATTTCTGTCTCAATGTGCAGCCATCGACGTTCCGGATGAAGCACAAGATGGAGGGGCATTAACCAAAGTGCAGCGAAGGGGCTGTGGGGGGCACGGATCCGTCCCTGGGGGGAGGACGGGAATGCTAGGCCGGAGCGGGGACCCCCAAGGTCCCCCCAAACCCCACCAGCTGCCAGCGCCAGGCTGGGGGTCACCGGCAAAGCTCAGCCCGGGCAGCGCTGGGGACGGTACCCGGAGAGGATTTGGCCGCCACCTCCCGCCGCCGAGCGATGCTCAATTGTTTGGAACATAAAATGGAAATTAATACATACGGTTAAACTCCCCCCGGCGTGTGTCCCCCCCCCCTTCCCCAGCACCGCTCGCCTTGTTAATTGAATGGCACGAAGCAAATGAGGTCAGAGCTCACTTAAGCCAGACAAGGACACAGAAACACATCGCGCCGCCTGACAGCGAGACAGGTCTGTCTACCTAGTGATGTTTAGCATTCCTGCCAGGAACCGCTCATTAAAAACCTAAAAGATGGCTTAAGCATCCCATTAGAGACTCTCACGGGCTGGAGCTCCTTCCCTCCCAGATTCGGTGTCGGGGAGAGGCCGACAGGCACAGGGAACGGGATCAGAGCCGGGCGGTGGGATGGATGGAGGGATGGAGGGATGGATGGATGGGGTTTCACGCCTGCTGCAGGACCACATCCTTCTCCATCAGCAGCAGCTCCGGCCCATGGAGGCACAGAACCCTTTGGGGTGCAAGGACAGAGTGAGGGGGTCCCTCGGGCACCCGGAGGAAGCGGCATAAATTTAGGTGCCTGGAGTCGCTTTTTTTAACATCCTGGGAAACATTTCTCTCCCTCTCTTGCCCTTTTCCAAATCATTTCTGTCTCAATGTGCAGCCATCGACGTTCCGGATGAAGCACAAGATGGAGGGGCATTAACCAAAGTGCAGCGAAGGGGCTGTGGGGGGCACGGATCCGTCCCTGGGGGGAGGACAGGAATGCAAGGCCGAAGTGGGGACCCCCGAGGTCCCCCCAAACCCCACCAGCTGCCAGAGCTGGGCTGGGGGTCACCAGCAAAGCTCAGCCCGGGCAGCGCTGGGGACGGTACCCGGAGAGGATTTGGCCGCCACCTCCCGCCGCCGAGCGATGCTCAATTGTTTGGAACATAAAATGGAAATTAATACATACGGTTAAACTCCCCCCGGCGTGTGTCCCCCCCCCCTTCCCCAGCACCGCTCGCCTTGTTAATTGAATGGCACGAAGCAAATGAGGTCAGAGCTCACTTAAGCCAGACAAGGACACAGAAACACATCGCGCCGCCTGACAGCGAGACAGGTCTGTCTACCTAGTGATGTTTAGCATTCCTGCCAGGAACCGCTCATTAAAAACCTAAAAGATGGCTTAAGCATCCCATTAGAGACTCTCACGGGCTGGAGCTCCTTCCCTCCCAGATTCGGTGTCGGGGAGAGGCCGACAGGCACAGGGAACGGGATCAGAGCCGGGCGGTGGGATGGATGGAGGGATGGATGGATGGGGTTTCACGCCTGCTGCAGGACCACATCCTTCTCCATCAGCAGCAGCTCCGGCCCATGGAGGCACAGAACCCTTTGGGGTGCAAGGACAGAGTGAGGGGGTCCCTCGGGCACCCGGAGGAGGACCTATCGCGATAGGATGAGGGGTAACGGCTTTAAACTAAAAGAGGGTGGATTTAGACTAGAACTAAGGAAGAAATGTTTTATGCTGAGAGTGGTGAGACTCTGGCCCAGGTTGCCCAGAGAGGTGGGAGATGCCCCATCCCTGGAAACATCCCAGGGCAGGCTGGATGGGGCTCTGAGCAACCTGATGGAGCTGAAGATGTCCCTGCTCATGGTGGGGGTTGGACTGGACGGCCTTTAACGGTCCCTATTCCCCCAAACCATTCTATGGGCAGGAGAGGAGGGAGAGAGGGCAGGAGAGATGTGTCCGGCCGGGACACTCCCGGAGCAGAGCAATCCCTGTGCCTGGGACGTGCTGCAGGGGCTGAGCTCCTGCTGGTGCCCAGGACCCCCTGCCCCATCGCCCTCCTCGTGCTCTCACCAGAGAGATCCCCCTGGGCCAGGGTTGCGGGAGCCTTTCCCACACCGTGCCTCAGTTTCCCCAGCTCTGACAGGGCAGTGCAGCCCACCCTTGCCACCATCTGAGCAACCTGATGGAGCTGAAGATGTCCCTGCTCATGGTGGGGGTTGGACTGGACGGCCTTTAACGGTCCCTATTCCCCCAAACCATTCTATGAGGGCAGGAGAGATGTGTCCAGCCTGGGACGTGCTGCTGGGGCTGAGCTCCTGCTGCTCCTGCTGGTGCCCAGGACCCCCTGCCCCATCGCCCTCCTCGTGCTCTCACCAGAGAGATCCCCCTGGGTCAGGGTTGCAGGAGCCTTTCCACGCTGTGCCTCAGTTTCCCTGGCTCTGACGAGGCAGCGCAGCCCACCCTTGCCACCAAACATCCCCATTTTTGGGGCAACTCTTAGATGCACCCCAGGGCTGTTTGACACCCCAGCCACGAGCATCCACACCCCAAGGTCTCACTCAGGAGCACGTTCTGCTGCTGCCTCAGGGCTTCGGCCGCTCCGTCCTTTCCCCGTGAGCTCCCGGTGCCGGGGCAGAGCCCACCCAACGTCTCCCCTCTCCCGGAGGATGCTCAGGGATCCAGCATTTCCCTCTTTCAACAAAGGCAGCGTCTCCCTGCGCCGCCGCTCGTCCTCCTCCTGCTCCTCCTCTGCTTCCTCTTTCTCTCCTTTCTCCCCTCTTTTCCTTTGCCTTTTTTTTTTTTTTTTTTTTTTTTTTTTGAAACAAGAAATGAGTTGTCTTCCCGCAGATGTGACTAAAAGCACTCTGGAAATGTCAGCCACTGCTGGAAAGGGACCCAGATAACATTTAGCTTTAGGTAAGAGAGTAGATTTTCTCTGCGCTAATTCATATTTATAAGCTCTCCTGTTCCCGGGGAGAGCGCGGCGCTGATAGCACTCGCTGATTGCCAGCGAGCGGAGCAGGGAATTGTTTTCATATCTGAGATTAAAGAGTGGTTTCTGCTCCCAGTGGCACCTGTGTATTTACGCTGGTCATTCTCAATTCATTCTTATAAGATTAAGACTGGAAATGGGAAATGGTTATACAGTGCCGAGCCCAGGAGAGCCCGGGGGCTGCGAGGGGACGGGGCTCGGTGGTCCCGGCACACGGAAGCCCAAGGCAAGGACAGCCCGGAGGGGGGGCTCTGCTCCCCTTGGGGGGCTCCTGGTGGAAACGCTTCACCAGGATGGAAATTCCTCGGCCTGATCCCACAGGATTGTCCCTCCGTGCGGCCCCGGTGGGGATGGATGGGGATGGACGGCCGGAGTGGAGCAGGCAGCGGGATGGACACATCGTGCCATAGATTAGGTGAAAGATTTCTTTCTATTATTATTTTCCAACACATCCCAGGGTTTGTGTCAGCTGATTAAAAGCAAACAAGTAAAGCTCTTCTTCTCCATGACGGATCAAGGATTTGGGAACTTTTAGAGCTTTATTTAGTTTTTCTTTCTGCTTTTTCTTTTTTTTTTTTTTTTTTAAATCATGTTTGCGCACTGGCTGAGCAGCCCCAGAGAGAGTCAGAGCGTAAACATGGGGGAAAGAAAGATCTGGGTTGTGTTCGGGATCACAGGGCCTGGAATTAGGGGGAGG
>NW_015091000.1:50753-51741 GCF_001431845.1 Calidris pugnax | reverse complement strand
GGGGGGGGGTGTGGAGGAGGCGGGAGGGTTTTTGGGGTGGAAAGGGAAAAAGGCGAAAGGAGAAACAAGACAATGGCAGAAGGCACCCCGGGGACTTCCTGAGAGGTTTTAGAAATTCAAAATACGCCTTAGAGCCTCAAAGCTGTGTCAGTCACAGCCCCGGCGCAGGGATCACTAAAGGCTGCGGCCAAACAATACCAGATTGTGTGAGGAAGGTGGGAAAATCGGGGGTCTCAGCGGCTCCCGCTCAGCCCAGCGGTTCCGCTCGTCAAGCGCGCGTTCCACATGAATCAATTCTGGACAGAGCCCCGGCATAATCCCCGCCAGCCTCGCTATGACAACTTGAAGGAGAATTCGGCGCCTGAGTGACAGCAGACGGAGAACTGACAAGGCAAAAAGACTGCAGGACTTTGCCTTTTTTTTTCCCCCCCTTCCCCCCTTTTTTTTTTTTCCCTCCCCCTCCTTCCCCGCACCTTTTTTTTTTTTCGGGTGGCTTGTTGGGGCACGCACGCGCCCGCACGCTTGTGTACTCACGCATGTGCGCTCACGCCTGCGTGCTCCCGCCCTGCTGGAGGGGGGGATTCACTCTCTCCTCGCAGACCCTTGACCCCTCTGACCTTGCCCTGCTCCTGGGGACCCCCCCAGCCCTGCCCGGGGGTGCCTGGGGGTCCGGCCACCTCTCCTGCCCCATTGTTGCCCACAAGGGCAAGCTGCCCCCCCATTTGGGGAGGATGGAGGGGGAGCAGTAGTGAGCTCAGGGGGTGCTGGGGGGGTCCACACCAGGTCTGCCCAGCCAGGGGTGATGGCAGTGACCCCCACCCAGGGCTTTGGGGAAGGACACCTCACCTGCACGCCTCCCTGGAGCATCACCCAAAGCTTCTGAGGCTTCAGTGCAGGCCCTCGGGGGGGGCCACAGGGTGGGCACAGGACCCCTCCAGGGCTGGGGGGGCTCACAGCACCCCCTACAAAGCTGTAGGCAGGGGGGGAG
>NW_015091000.1:49661-50743 GCF_001431845.1 Calidris pugnax | reverse complement strand
CACAGGATCCCTCCAGGGCCGGGGGGACTCACAGAACCCCCTACAAAGCTGTAGGTGGGGCAGGAGCCCGGCAGAGCAGCAGGACTCGCTGCCAACCAGCCATTAAGGCTTTAATAAGCCCGGGCTCGTTATCAGGGGGGCGTGATGGGAAGCGGGGCTGGTTCAATTAGCGCTTTGCTGGCACCACGTGTGTTTGCAGCTTCGGGGGGGCTCCCCACACCTTCCCCCCCCACCCCACCACCACCACCTGCAGCCCACCGCCACACCAGGGCTGGTTTGGGGGCGGGAGGGGGGTGGCTGTGGGGCGGCGAGGAGCTGCTCTGGGGAGAATATTTAAAGATGAGGGTGATTAAAGATGCTTCTCCAGCCCCACAGCTGAAGGATGCGCTAATCACCCCCCCTTCCCCCCCCCCGCTGCCGCCTGCCCCTGCTCTCCCGCGCTCCTGCCTCGTTAGGTGAGCTGCGCGTGGTATTAATGATCACATCAAGAATAAAAAGTTCTTTTGTCACCTCTGGATCCGGCTCCTTTTCGGGCTCCCCTGTTCCGGTTCCACATCCCTGCCCGGGGAGGCAAGAGGTATAAAGGAAACTAATTAAAAATTGCCAGTGTCTTATGTTGGAGCATTTGGGTGCGTTCGGTGGTGAAAGACAAGCGTCTTGTTGCAAGAAAATCAATTTTACAGTTACAGGAGCAGAATAAATAGAGGTGGTGGCTCGGTTCCCGCCGGGGGATGGGGGAGCAGCCGCCCCGGGATGCTCAGGGTACCCCCTTTCCGCCCCCCGAGCCTGTCCCGGGGCGGCCGCCCTCCCCCGGCAGCGAGTTTTGCTCAAACGGTGTGTTTTTTCACCCAAAGCAGCTCTGCAGAGCGGGCTCGGGGCCGCAGCCCGGGCTGGCCCACATCCCTGCCCGGGGAGGCAAGAGGTATAAAGGAAACTAATTAAAAATTGCCAGTGTCTTATGTTGGAGCATTTGGGTGCGTTCGGTGGTGAAAGACAAGCGTCTTGTTGCAAGAAAATCAATTTTACAGTTACAGGAGCAGAATAAATAGAGGTGGTGCGTTAAAGCAAGAGGATGAGCAGGG
>NW_015091000.1:48471-49651 GCF_001431845.1 Calidris pugnax | reverse complement strand
CTCGGTTCCCGCCGGGGGATGGGGGAGCAGCCGCCCCGGGATGCTCAGGGTACCCCCTTTCCGCCCCCCGAGCCTGTCCCGGGGCGGCCGCCCTCCCCCGGCAGCGAGTTTTGCTCAAACGGTGTGTTTTTTCACCCAAAGCAGCTCTGCAGAGCGGGCTCGGGGCCGCAGCCCGGGCTGGCCCAGCTCCCCGGGGCCGGTTTCCAGAAAAAACAGATTTGGTCCCCAAAAAGCCACCCCGAGCATCACCGCGAGGTGCCGGCGGAGGGGGGGGTGTCGTCCCGTCCCGGGCAGCCCCGTCCCGTCCCCGCTCACACCGGGAGCCGGTACCGGTCCCCCCCCCGCACCAGCCCTTATCTGTATTTTATTTCCATCGCCTCTCTCTCCGCGGGCGTGTGGCTAAAACCTATCGCTTTCCTGCACCATTTCATTGTCTTTTTTTTTTTTTTTTTTTTTTTTTTTTGGGTCAGGAAAATAGTAAACAAGCCAATTATCCTTGGGGGGGTGTGTGTGAACCGCTCCTCACCCCGCACAGCGCTGCGGTGCCTTTTCCTGCCGCTCAGGACAGTTTCCAGCCGCCTGGAAATGAGGGATTAAAGCAGAAGCCTGGGGCACCCAGCCTCTGCTTCTGGCTCAGCCATGAGCATCCCTTTCCCTCTCCAACCACAGCTTCCCCATCTGCAGTGACATTCATGCCCTGACTCTGCATGGGAAAGGACCGATTGACATACACACACACCCCCCCACACACACACCCCGTGTCGGTACCGGGGTCTCCCCGCCGCGGTGACCCCGCCGGGATTTGCTTTTCTTTGCTCGTCACACCAGGACAGCGCCGGTCCCTAATCCCCAAATCGTCCCTCGCCGGTTCGACATCCAGCTCTAAGCTCCTCATAATAGATTTATTTAAAAAAACAAAATAAATAAATGAAATTGAAAAAATTAAAAAAAATTTTAAAATAATTTAAAAAAATTTAAAAACATTTTTAAAAAATTTTTTAAAAATTTTAAAAAGGGGGAAGGAAATAGCACACACACACACCCATGGGCTATTAGGGGCTATTTTTGTTTTAATTGATAACCACCCCGAGCACAGAGGGCCGCAGCCCGGCTGCTGTAACCCAGAGCAGTCAGCACCCCCCCATTCCCCCCCCCCCGCGGGGGGGGGGACCTTTTTCCC
>NW_015091000.1:48050-48368 GCF_001431845.1 Calidris pugnax | reverse complement strand
CCCCGGGCAGCTCGGGGCTGGGGTCCCCGCCTGGGGGAACCGAGGGGCGGCCGCGACCCCCGCGGGAAATGGGGGCCGTGGCTGATCCGAGGTGGCCAAAGGCCCACCCGGCCTCGCCCGCCCCCTCGGGTGGGCTCTGTGTGTGTGGGGGGGGGGCACAGCAATGCCAGCGTGCCGGCACACGCGTGTGCGTGCACTAGTGCGTGCTGCCACGCGTGTTGCACGGCGGCCCGGCGGAGGGGACCTGCGCCATCGCTAAATAAACTTAATTAAGCTGCGGAGATGGTTTCCCGGAGTTTGCTCGGCCGAGATTTTTTA
>NW_015091000.1:46573-47804 GCF_001431845.1 Calidris pugnax | reverse complement strand
TCTCGAAGGCTCTCCAACGAGCAGAGATTCTTCTTTCCAAGACACAGAGACTGACTCATCTGGGGCACCTCTGCTTCAGGTGTATTGTTAAGGAAAAGGACCCGAGCAGCGGGCGGGCGTTTGGAGGCTTTGCTGCAATCAGATTTCTCCTCTTGCAATACGGAGCGTGCTATGCCATTTTTATTTCCTCCCCCCTTCCAAGTCTGCCCTGATCCCACTTTGAAGCCGAATTTCTCCTGCTGTCTGAATTTCACTGGATTTTTAATTTTTTTTTTAATTTTTTTTTTTTTTTTTGGAGAGAAGTTGCCTTGAAAGGCCGGTTCTGTGCGGCCTGGGGAGAGGGGAAGGTCTCCGGGTGAATTAGCATTTATATAGCTGTGCCTCGCATTTCAAAACCCCCTTTATCTCTATTAGCACCTAATAAAGACAGAGCTTTGTTCTAATTCATAATTATAGCGCTGGATGGAAATATTTGTGTTTCTATTCCCTGGGACTTTGCCTCCAAAACCCCTCGGCCAATTTTGGAGGGAAAGATGGCCGGGTCCCCCCGGCCCCGCGCGGAGGCGGAGGGGGGGGTGTCACCCAAAATCTGGGGCAGAGCTGAGGTCGCCCAAAATCTGGGACAGAGCTGAGGTCGCCCAAAACCTGGGGCGGAGTCGGGGTCACCCAAAACCTGGGGCAGAACCAGGGTCACCCAAAACGTGGGGCGGAGCCGGGGTCACCCAAAACCTGGGGTGGAGCCGGGGGGTCACCCAAAACCTGGGGCAGAACCGGGGTCACCCAACCTCCAGGCGCCACAACTGTTTGCACGAGGGCTCGGTTGCACGAGGGATGCTCGCCCACGGGTTTGGCCACCGGAGGAGGGCCAGCAGTGGCCCAGGATAGGGGACCCAGCCTCAGGGGACCCCGCGATGCGCCCAAGCCCCTTCTCCGCACGGTTCCCCCCCGCCCCTGTCGGGATCCGGGAGCCCCCGGGGCTGGAAGGGCCGCCGGCCCCTGGCTGGATGTGGCCACCCAGGGCTGGATGTGGCTAGCGGGCGTGCGGGGCGGCAGCCGGCGGGCGAGGAGCTCGTTGTGGATTCAGGGCACTCCCCGCCACAAATGGGTTTAAACTACCTTAAGTGTTTCAGCAGGGAAGCGGCGCTGGCGGTGTAACACTGCATTACCGCGGCATTAGGAGTGAAGTATTGATCCTAATCCTCTGGTTCAAAAATAGGATTATCAGAAGGGG
>NW_015091000.1:44222-45752 GCF_001431845.1 Calidris pugnax | reverse complement strand
CGGTTCGCATTTCACTCCTAATCTCCTCTCCTTAGTTTTTAATCCCCTCTCTCCTCCCGGGCTGCTTTTTCCCTTCTCCTCCCTCGCCTCCTCTCCTTTCCTCTCTCCCTTCGCCCTCCCCCCTCCCCGCAAGACAAATTACCCTTAATGATATGCTGAAGGCCATGACACCCATGTTGTCTCTTTGTCATCCTTCGCGGTGCAGCGTGAAAAGATAATACAAAATGCGGCACTTATCTACAATTGAGCGCCAAGACAACTTGCTAATCCCTTAATAACGCGGCGGCCGGGGCCCCATCGGCCGCTGCTCCCCCCCCCGCACGCCAAACCGCCGCCGCCGCCGCCCGGGATGCCCCTCGCCGCTGCGCCCTCCCGGTGCCCCCTCCCGGTGCCCCCTCCCGGTGCCCACCGGCTGCCGGGGGTCGCGGCTCCCCCCCCCCTCCCGGTTTGTCCGTGGGGAGGTGGCGGCAGCGGATGGGTGTGAGGAGAGAGGGGGGAAAGAAAAAACCCAAAAAACCCCAAACCCTCAACAAATGGACCCAAAAAGGGTGCGGCGAGGGGTGGGGGCTGCGCTGGCCCCAAGGTCACAAGGGGCGCATCCCCGGGGGCCTGATCCCGACTCCGCCGATGCCCGCGGATCCCCCGGCCCCGACGGCTGCCCCCGGTCCAGCCCCGCTGCGGGGGGGGAGAGGGGGGGTACGGCCTCTCTGTGCACCCCCCATTGCGGCTCTGGGCGTCCCAGAGGGGTCCGCACCCCGCGCCCACCCCCCCGGGGTCCCGACGGGGGGGGACACACATGGCCGGACCCCGGGTGTCGCCGCCCGGGACGGGGACACGGGAGCCCCCCCCTCGCCCCGCCACGGCCAGAAATCGCCGCTTAATTTCCGGCTTCCTTTCCCCTTGCCCACCCCCGCCGTGATTTACCTCTCCCCGGAGGAGCCCAAAAGCTGTAAACACACTTTTATTTGTCAGTCGTATCCCCGCAGCCGGCGGGGCTGTTGAAAAGGTAATATATGATTCCAGTCCTCTTTGCTTGATGATGTCGGGATTAGGAGCCCTACATATTTTATAGAAACCTCTACATGATCTTCCTTTATAAATCATTTAAATAGGAGTGTCTTTTCTTGGTGTGTGATATAAAATATTTACTGGAGTGGATGAAGGCTGTTCAGCCGTGTTTACCCTCCCGCTTCCCGGACCGGCTGCATCCACAAACACCGGCAGCCCTCTCCCGTTCGGCGGCGGCCGGGCCGGGCACCGGGAGGGGGAGAGTCGGGACCGGGATCTCCTCGGGGTCGGGAGATCCCGGGGGGATCCTGGGGGGAATTCCGGGGGTGGGCGCCTCCCCCCCAGACGCATTTTTCTGCCAAAAAAAAAGAAAAAAAAGAAATAAGGGGTTTTGGTCCAGCATCCTTCCCGGATGGGTACCCGGTGGGGAGCACCCACCCGCCGCCCGGCCGGCCCCAGCCCGCAAATGCAAAAAACGGGGTCCCCCGGCAGCTCCCGCTTTCCCGGGGCCGCCCCACCCCC
>NW_015091000.1:41412-41943 GCF_001431845.1 Calidris pugnax | reverse complement strand
CCCCCCCCCCCGGGACCGGTTCCTTCCCCTCCCTCCCCCCGCGCCGCCGCTTTTCCAGGGAAGAGGAGATTTAGGAGGTGATTCATTTCCCGGGGCAGCCCCCGGAGGAATTCCCTGTTTCCAGCCGCGCAGACACCTCGAAACGAGGAAAGAGACGGGAAAACGGGTCCCGTTATTCGCCCCCCGGCGCCGCCGCCGCCTCCGGCCGCGCAACGAGCCGCGGTTCCCCCGCACGGTACCGGGGATGCTGCCGGCGGGGGGGGGACGCGGCGGCCAGGAAGGGACCGGGACCGGGACCGGGACCGGGACCGACCCCTCGAGTTGCCCTCCCCCCCTCCGCGGGGGTCTCAGCCCCAATTATCGGCCGCGTTAATGACCCGGCTGCATTAAGTCCTCGCGCCCCCCCCCTCCCCTCTGCAGGGGGCGGGTGAGACCCCCCGACCACGGGGACCCCCGCACCCGGGGCAGGAGGGGGGTGCGGGGACTCCGGCCTCACCCCCGGCCCCGGGTTCAAGGTACTGAAGGGCCGAA
>NW_015091000.1:40420-41402 GCF_001431845.1 Calidris pugnax | reverse complement strand
GCGCCCCCCCCCCCCCCCCCATCACCGCGGGTCCCTCAATCAAACCCCCCCGGGACGGGCCGCGGGCTCTCCATGAGCCCTTTCCAGGCCTTAAAAATCCATGACTCTTATTAATTAATTACTAACGCTGATCCGTCTCAGCCTTGCGCCTGTCAGTTTGCTATTTTTAACTCCGTATTTCCAACCCCCGGTGTTAAAAAAATCATGAGTCAGGCCTCAAAAAACCCTACTGACTGGGGCTAAAAAATTGCCTTTTTTTTTTCTCCTTTCGGGGCTCCTTCCCCTTCTCTTTCCCTTTTCCCTTTCCCTTCCCCTTCCCTTCCCTTCTCCCTTCCCCTTCCCGGCCTTTCCGCTGCCGGAGCCGCCCGGTGTCCCCCCCCCCCGCTCCCGGCGCACAGATGGCCCTGATTAAAAAGCAAAATTAGTCTTTCACCCTCTCGTGGCAAACTTCAGAGCCTCGGATCAGCTGTACGAGCCCGAAATAATTAACAGCGGGTCCCTCCTATCCTGCTAATTACGCCGAAATACGCCTTTAAACGCCGGGAACGAGCACGGGCCGCACAAAAAAAAAAGTTATTTAGTACTTAAGGAAGAAAAAAAAAGAGGAGGCGAGGGGTACCCCCCTCCCCGGCGGGGCCTGCTCTTTCACGGGGTGGGGGTCGCCACGGGGTTGGGTTTGGTGGCCCCCCGGACCCGGGATGTCACTTTTGGTGGCCCAACCCCGTCCCACCCCGGGGGAAACTGAGGCAGCGCAACCAGGGGAGACCCCGGCGCATCCCCCGCGCCCACCCGCCGGGCTGCATCGCCTCCAATAATTAAGTACTATCAACAATTGCATATTAATTAATTTAATATCCATTATTATTCATTAACGCGGTAATTAAATCCTTCCCGTAATTAACACGCCACCCAGCAGAGCGGTCTGGCTTCACAGCCCCGTTGCACCGGGGGAGGGGGGGGCTGCACGGGGACCGAACCCTTC
>NW_015091000.1:37024-39923 GCF_001431845.1 Calidris pugnax | reverse complement strand
TTTTTTTTTTTTTTTTAGTTATGTTTTTTTGTCTTTATATTTTTTATTTATTTTTTTTTTAATTTGTATTTTTTGGATGGTTGAGATGAGCTTATTGCGAGATTTCAGCTTCCTAGTCTAAAAAATAAAAAAAAAAAAAAAATAAAAATAAAATAAACCCTTCCATAAAATTCATTCTCAACAATACATAAAAAAAACCGCTCACAGTATAGCGCTGTATGTACAGGGAGGGGGCCCCCGTCGGCCCCCCCCCACCACCAAAGGGGCTGGGGGGCTTTTGGGAAAGGCGCCCGAAGGGGGGGGGTTTGGCGGGGCCTGAGCCCGTGGCCCCGGCACCCCCCGGGACCCCTGACCCCTCCAGGTGCAGGGGGGGCTCTGTGGGGCGGGCGCCGGACCCCCCCTGGGTGGGACAGCCCCAGATTTAAGGCGAGGGGGGGTCAGGCCCCGGGGCTGCGGGGGGGAGACCCCTCTTTGGGGATCTGCCACCCCCGGGGTCAGGCCCAACCTCAGATGAGGGGTTTGGGTGGGTTCTTCTTCTTAATTAAAGAAGGAAAAGGAGGACAATCCCCAAGCCCAGCCCTGGGGACACCACAGGAGCTGGGGGGACAGAGGGGTGACCCTGGGGAGCGCCGCCATGGTCCCGCACGCGGCTGCCAGCCCCCCCCCCACCCCGGGAGGGGGGGTCTCTCACCCCCAAGGTGTCTGGAGGGGGGACGTGGTGCAGAGCAGAGGCTGTGGAGGAGGAAAACCTGCCCCGTGGGCAGCGCCGGGCACACACCGCGCTCCTGCCCCGGCGAGATCAGCCCCGTGGGGAGGGGGCTCCAGCCCTGGCTTTAGCCAAACGCCCTCGGAGCCAGCCCGGCTGCTGGGCGAGCCCGGCCTGCCGGATCCCAGCGCCCGGCGCTGCTCCGTGTGCCAGCCGGCTCTTCCTGGTGCTCCGTGTGCCAGCCATTCCTGGTGCTCCATGTGCCAGCCATTCCTGGTGCTCCATGTGCCAGCCGGCAGTTCCTGGTGCTCTCTGTGCCAGCTAGCCATTCCTGGTGCTTCATGTGCCAGCCATTCCCGGTGCTCCATGTGCCAGCTAGCCATTCCTGGTGCTCCACGTGCCAGCTGGTTGTCCCCGGTGCTCCGTATGCCAGCCATCCCCGGTGCTCTCCGTGCCAGCTAGCCATTCCCGGTGCTCCGTGTGCCATCCATCCCCGGTGCTCTCCGTGCCAGCCGTTCCACCATCCATCCCTGGTGAATCCCTTGGGTACGTCCAGTTTGCTCTGCTGCTCGTGGAGCTGCCCATGGGGACAGCGGTGACATCCCTGGCAGGAGCAGTGGGGACGGGGTCACCCCAGTGGGTGCTCAGGGGGGGCTCGTGTCCATCCTGGCCCCCCGACCCCGTAGCGGGGGCAGCGTGGCAGGGCTGGCATCGTGACGTCCTGCTGCCGGAGCCGTGGCCGGGCTGGGGAGGAGTCTGTGACAACGGAGCCATCGGCACTGTCGCGGGTGTCCTGGGTGTCCTGTCCGTCTGTCCCGGTGCCACAGCCACCCCGGCGGGGGGCTCGGTGGGAGGGGGCTGTGCCCGGCCCCGTGGGGCTCAGTCTGCCACGGGGAAGCCGCCCGGACTGAAACAACCCAACAAATAAAAAATAAAAATCTTTTTTCTTTTAAAAAAAAATCACACACACACCAAAAAAAAAAAAACAAACCCCAAAGCCGAAGGAGGACTCTGTATTTGGTCTAGAAATGTAAAAAGCGACATCCCAGCGGGAGGGCCGGGGCCCGGCGAGGCGCAGGGCAGGGCCGGCAGCTTTCGGGGTGCGCAGGCAGCATCCGTCCCGTGGGGCAGCCCCCCACGTCCCCGGCGGGGGTGGCCGTGTGGGGACAGGGACTTCAGGAGGTGGCAGGATCTGGGAGGGCTTCTCACCGGCAGCACCAACCCTCCGCCACGGCCACCTCCCCGGGCACCAGCTGGAAGGCGATGGATTTGGGGGGTGGCCGGGACCCGTCCCCCGTCCCCGGGGCTGCTCCTTCCCCGCGGAGCCGTTCCCCGTCCCCTCGGCGTCGGTGCTACGAGGCCAGGAGCGTCCAGACGACGGGCACCACCACCAGCGCGGCCGGAGGGACCCTGAGGCTGCAGCAGGAGTTGTTGCTGGTGAAAATGGGCTCTGGGGACTCGTAGAGGGAATCGTCTGCGGAAGGAGAGGGAGAGAGGGAGGTGTGAGGGGGGTGATGCTCAGCACCCCAGGGTTTGGGGTCCAATCCTGCCCTGGCAGAGGGGGTGATGCTCAGCCCCCCAGAGTTTGGGGTCCAATCCTGCCCTGGCAGAGGGGGTGATGCTCAGCACCCCAGAATTTGGGGTCCAATCCTTCCCTGGCAGAGGGGGTGATGCTCAGCCCCCCAGAGTTTGGGGTCCAATCCTGCCCTGGCAGAGGGGGTGATGCTCAGCCCCCCAGAGTTTGGGGTCCAATCCTGCCCTGGCAGAGGGGGTGATGCTCAGCCCCCCAGAGTTTGGGGTCCAATCCTGCCCTGGCAGAGGGGGTGATGCTCAGCCCCCCAGAGTTTGGGGTCCAATCCTGCCCTGGCAGAGGGGGGTGATGCTCAGCACCCAGAATCCCTGGCAGAGGGGGGTGATGCTCAGCACCCCAGGGTTTGGGGTCCCAATCCTTCCCTGGCAGAGGGGGGTGATGCTCAGCACCCAGAATTTGGGTCCCAATCCTGCCCTGGCAGAGGGGGGTGATGCTCAGCACCCCAGGGTTTGGGTCCCAATCCTGCCCTGGCAGAGGGGGTGATGCTCAGCACCCCAGAGTTTGGGGCCTGGATGCTGCTGATGTCTTACCCCTCATCGTGAGGACCGATCCCCCCCCAGATCCCCCCAGTTCCTGCCCTCTCTAACTGGGATTAGGCAGCG
>NW_015091000.1:33571-36978 GCF_001431845.1 Calidris pugnax | reverse complement strand
CCCCAAACAGCCCCCCGTGCCCCAGATGGGTGCCCTCAGACCAGGGGCATCAGCTGGGGTGGTCCAGCTGTGGCCATGACCAGGGGCACCCACTGGCCACCAGCCCAGGGGTCCCACAGCCAAACCCCAACTGGTGGGAGCCTGGAGCACTGGGGAACACATTATTCCGTGTCTGAAGCTCCCAACAGGCTCCCTGGGCTCAGCTCGCTCCTGTTTGTCACTGGATTTAGGATTTTTAAGGCTCGGGAGCCAGGAATAGCAGAGCCTGGTCCTGTCTGGGGGTCCTGGAGGGTCCCTGTGCGGGGTCACCCAGGAATGGGGTCCCCCCGTGCCGGGCGCTTGGAAATGAGGAGGTTCCAGGGACCTCCCCCAGGGCTGGGGCCCATCGAGGGGTCCCCGGGGTGGGACGGCCCCTGGGGACCCCCCGCAGCCCCCGGGGCAGAGCCCCTTGCCCTCGGCAGCACAAAGGCAGCCCCTTCCTCTGCCCGGCAGCAGCGGCACAACAATAAATCCTGATATTATTAAAATACTCAAAAATAATATCGGGAGAGATTTTTTCTCCCTATTACGCCCGAGTCCTGAACAAAACAGAATGATTTTTTACAGATGGTTTCATTATATTGGGTTTTATTTTAAAGCCATGCAAATAAAAAAAAAAAGAAAGACATCCTTTTAAACGGTGACATTTCGCAGGCACTCAGCCCTTCCCCAGGGAGAGCTGCTGCCATTTGCTAATTACACGTTAACAGGAGAAGAAAATTATTAATTTGTTTTTTTAAATGGCTGAGTTATTTGATTCTGAAAAGTAGCCACTGTGCAGAAATTATTACTTTTTTTTATCCCCCCCCCCCTTTCTATCTGAAACCAGCAGTCAATGAGATGCTCCCGCCGCGGGGGCTCCGGCAGGGCCTCAGGGGACCACTGGCCACCGAGAGCATCACCCTCACCCCATGGGGCAGGACAGGGACCCCCCAGGCCCCCATGTCTCCCCCCGGCTCACTCACTTGTTGGCCGAACGTAGACCTTCAGCTTCAGGCAGGATTTGTCCACCGTGTTCGGGGAGGAGGCGGCTGCAGAGAAGCAAAGGGGAGAGAAAGAAGGGGGTTTTGGGGGGGGACAGCAGCTTGGACCCCACCATGGGGATGGGGAAGGGACCCCCCCGAGGGTCCACACACGTCGTGACCCCCTGTGGCATCACCGGGATGCCCGGAGTGGGGCTGGGAGATGGGTGGCCACATCCAGCCCCACAGCAAGGGACTGGTGATGGGGGGTCTGGGCTGGGAGGGTACAGTCCCCACATGGTGACACCAACCTTAAAAGCCACCACGGGGGCTGCTCTGCCCTGGGGGGGGGCAAAACCTGCCCCACCGAGTGCCCCCACCACGGGGGGAATATCCCACAGGGACGCGTTGGGTCCATGTCCCCCCTCCCGGGGTCACCACAGATCAATCACCAAAGATCAAAGAGGTCCCAGCAGAGCTGGAGCTTCCCTCTGGGGACAGGGGACAATGGCTGGGGTGGCTTTTGTCCCCGCTGCAGAGGGCTGAGAGCAGGGGCAGGGCTGCCCCCACCCCCCCCAGGGCTCTCCCTGAACAGGCAAAATGAGGATAAAGGCACAGAATAAAAAAATAATACTCATTGGGAGAGAGAAAGGGAGTAATTGCAATAATTATCTTGGAGAAAGTCCCCTCTCAATATGAGAAAATGTGATTTTTATATATATGTTTTTACAGGAATTTAATTTTCTTTTCTCTCTCTTTTTTTTTTTTTTGAATTAAAGAAGGGGCGAGAGCATTATTCGCAATAAAGTTTAATTTTAGCTGGAAGCAGGGGGAATGGGGGTGCCACTCACAGGACAGCCGGCACACACCGTCTCCTCCAGGGGCACCGGGCACCACCGTCCCTCCCCTCCGGTGCCAGGGCAGGGACACGGTGGGGATGGTGACACGGGGATGGTGACACGGGGATGGTGACACGGGGGACACCCCCTGCTGCCCTGCAGGACCCCTTCGATTTATTTTTACCAAATAAAGCCACGGGGCAACTGCAGAGGGGGCACAGTCGGGTCCTTGTCCCCCCACCATCACCATCTCGCCGGTGCCACTGGCACAGCCCGGGCACAGCCGCTTTGGGGTGACACCAGGGACGCCGCGGACCCTCCCTGGGGGGGGTGTGTGTATTTTTTTGTCACCCATTCCTTTTTTTTTCCTCCCTGGCACTAAACCCCACGCAGAGAAGGAGTTGACGTGAGCTGTGCCCGGTGCCTGCTGTGCCACACTGTCCATGCCATGCCATGCCATGCCAAGCTCTGCCATGCTGAGCCATTCCATGCCATGCCATGTCACACTCTGCCACACTGTGCCATGCTGAGCCATGCCATGCCATGCCATGCCACGCCACACTGTGCCATACTGAGCCATGCCACACTGTGCCAAGCTGTGCCATGCTGAGCCATGCCATGCCGTGCCTAGTTGTGCCATGCTGAGCCATGCCATGCCACGCCATGCCACACTCTGCCAAGCTATGCCATGCTATGCCATGCCATGCCGTGCCGTGCTGAGCTGTGCCATGCTGAGCCATGCTATGCCATGCCATGCCATGCCGCGCCGCACCGAGCTGTACCATGCCGAGCCATGCTATGCCATGCCATGCTACACTGTGCCAAGCTGTGCCCATGCTATGCCATGACATGCCATGCTATGCCATGCCATGCCATGCCGAGCCGCACCGCGGGCACCCCGCAGCAGCCCCATCCACCAGCTCCATCCCCAGGGCCAGCCCGTGCCCTTGACCCGGCCCCGGGAGCGCCGGCGCGTCCCCGTGCCCGCGAGGTTAATGGCATTCCAATTTGCCAGCTCGAGGAGGAGGTAATTTCTTTTCTTTCATGTCTGCTAAATACGGTTCCTCAAAGAGGCATAATTTCTAATGTTCCGCATGACATGAATTCTAACCGGTTTAGCAATGATCAGCTCCACCATTTACTTCTGTGTAATCTCTCCCTAACGACATTAAAAATAAATAAAAAAAAATAAAAAAAATAAAAAAATAAATAAAATAAAACAGGGGAGGAAAAGAGAGAGTTGTAGAAGCAGTTATTTCGCGAGTGACATTTTACAGGGGAAGAGGGAGGGAAAAAATGGTAATTTAATATAGATAAAAGGAACAAATTAAGTGGGCTGAAAACAGATGCTTTAGGAAAAAAAGGGGGAGAAATAATAAGGAAGATAAGCATGTGCCGGCTGGCTCCTGCGCGAGAAGAGTGGCCTCCCTGTCTCCCTGGGACACCCTCGAGTGCTCGGGGGGCAGCGCTTCTCATTTAGTTTTATTTTTTTTTCCTGCATGGAGTGGACTCCGGAGCCTCAGCCCGGCCCCAGCGGCTGATTGTTCCGCGGGTCCGGTGGGTTCCT
>NW_015091000.1:22493-25788 GCF_001431845.1 Calidris pugnax | reverse complement strand
GCAAAGGGGAGAGAAAGAAGGGGGTTTTGGGGGGGGACAGCAGCTTGGACCCCACCATGGGGATGGGGAAGGGACCCCCCCGAGGGTCCACACACGTCGTGACCCCCTGTGGCATCACCGGGATGCCCGGAGTGGGGCTGGGAGATGGGTGGCCACATCCAGCCCCACAGCAAGGGACTGGTGATGGGGGGTCTGGGCTGGGAGGGTACAGTCCCCACATGGTGACACCAACCTTAAAAGCCACCACGGGGGCTGCTCTGCCCTGGGGGGGGCAAAACCTGCCCCACCGAGTGCCCCCACCACGGGGGGAATATCCCACAGGGACGCGTTGGGTCCATGTCCCCCCTCCCGGGGTCACCACAGATCAATCACCAGAGATCAAAGAGGTCCCAGCAGAGCTGGAGCTTCCCTCTGGGGACAGGGGACAATGGCTGGGGTGGCTTTTGTCCCCGCTGCAGAGGGCTGAGAGCAGGGGCAGGGCTGCCCCCACCCCCCCCAGGGCTCTCCCTGAACAGGCAAAATGAGGATAAAGGCACAGAATAAAAAAATAATACTCATTGGGAGAGAGAAAGGGAGTAATTGCAATAATTATCTTGGAGAAAGTCCCCTCTCAATATGAGAAAATGTGATTTTTATATATATGTTTTTACAGGAATTTAATTTTCTTTTCTCTCTCTTTTTTTTTTTTTTGAATTAAAGAAGGGGCGAGAGCATTATTCGCAATAAAGTTTAATTTTAGCTGGAAGCAGGGGGAATGGGGGTGCCACTCACAGGACAGCCGGCACACACCGTCTCCTCCAGGGGCACCGGGCACCACCGTCCCTCCCCTCCGGTGCCAGGGCAGGGACACGGTGGGGATGGTGACACGGGGATGGTGACACGGGGATGGTGACACGGGGGACACCCCCTGCTGCCCTGCAGGACCCCTTCGATTTATTTTTACCAAATAAAGCCACGGGGCAACTGCAGAGGGGGCACAGTCGGGTCCTTGTCCCCCCACCATCACCATCTCGCCGGTGCCACTGGCACAGCCCGGGCACAGCCGCTTTGGGGTGACACCAGGGACGCCGCGGACCCTCCCTGGGGGGGGTGTGTGTATTTTTTTGTCACCCATTCCTTTTTTTTTCCTCCCTGGCACTAAACCCCACGCAGAGAAGGAGTTGACGTGAGCTGTGCCCGGTGCCTGCTGTGCCACACTGTCCATGCCATGCCATGCCATGCCAAGCTCTGCCATGCTGAGCCATTCCATGCCATGCCATGTCACACTCTGCCACACTGTGCCATGCTGAGCCATGCCATGCCATGCCATGCCACGCCACACTGTGCCATACTGAGCCATGCCACACTGTGCCAAGCTGTGCCATGCTGAGCCATGCCATGCCGTGCCTAGTTGTGCCATGCTGAGCCATGCCATGCCACGCCATGCCACACTCTGCCAAGCTATGCCATGCTATGCCATGCCATGCCGTGCCGTGCTGAGCTGTGCCATGCTGAGCCATGCTATGCCATGCCATGCCATGCCGCGCCGCACCGAGCTGTACCATGCCGAGCCATGCTATGCCATGCCATGCTACACTGTGCCAAGCTGTGCCCATGCTATGCCATGACATGCCATGCTATGCCATGCCATGCCATGCCGAGCCGCACCGCGGGCACCCCGCAGCAGCCCCATCCACCAGCTCCATCCCCAGGGCCAGCCCGTGCCCTTGACCCGGCCCCGGGAGCGCCGGCGCGTCCCCGTGCCCGCGAGGTTAATGGCATTCCAATTTGCCAGCTCGAGGAGGAGGTAATTTCTTTTCTTTCATGTCTGCTAAATACGGTTCCTCAAAGAGGCATAATTTCTAATGTTCCGCATGACATGAATTCTAACCGGTTTAGCAATGATCAGCTCCACCATTTACTTCTGTGTAATCTCTCCCTAACGACATTAAAAATAAAAAAAAAAAAATAAAAAAAATAAAAAAATAAATAAAATAAAACAGGGGAGGAAAAGAGAGAGTTGTAGAAGCAGTTATTTCGCGAGTGACATTTTACAGGGGAAGAGGGAGGGAAAAAATGGTAATTTAATATAGATAAAAGGAACAAATTAAGTGGGCTGAAAACAGATGCTTTAGGAAAAAAAGGGGGAGAAATAATAAGGAAGATAAGCATGTGCCGGCTGGCTCCTGCGCGAGAAGAGTGGCCTCCCTGTCTCCCTGGGACACCCTCGAGTGCTCGGGGGGCAGCGCTTCTCATTTAGTTTTATTTTTTTTTCCTGCATGGAGTGGACTCCGGAGCCTCAGCCCGGCCCCAGCGGCTGATTGTTCCGCGGCTCCGGTGGGTTCCTGAGGAAACCTTCTCCCTTCTCTTCTCCAGACTCAAAAGCCCCAGGTCCCTCAGCCTCTCCTCCTAAGAGAGATGCTCCAGGCCCCTCAGCATCTCTGTAGCCTCTGCTGTCCCCTCTCCAGCAGTTCCCTGTCCTTCTGGAACTGGGGAGCCCACAACTGGTCCCAGTGCTCCAGATGGGGCCTCCCCAGGGCAGAGCAGAGGGGCAGGATGACCTCCCTTGAGGTTCTCCTTGATGTCCCTCAGGATGCCATTGGCCTTCTTGGCCACCAGGGCCCATCCCTGGCTCATGGCCATCCTGTTGTCCACCAGGACTCCCAGGTGTTTCTCCTCAGAGCTGCTCTCCAGCAGGTCATGGGGCAGGTGCAGAGACACCCGGGACACGCTCACCAGGCCCCCGGGCACCCCCTCTCCCTGTTGTCCCCCCGCCGCGGCGTCCCCCACTCACAGATGTAGTAGTACTCGTGGCCGGGTCTGAACTCGAAGCCCAGCGAGAAGGGGGTGAAGAGCTGGAACTTCTCGGAGAACTTGAGGGGCCCGTTGGGGGAGTTGGGCCTGTTGCACTCCCAGCGCTTGAAGCCCTTCTGCCGGTGGTCGCAGGACGCGTGGCCCTCGTAGTTGACCATGTAGAGGATGTAGCGCTCCATGCGCTCGGGCAGCGGCTCCTCGTAGTGGGGGCAGTAGATGTCCAGGTAGTCGTTGATGCTCACCTCCACCGTGTAGTCCCCGCGGTGGAACCTGGGGGAGATGCTGGCATCAGCGGGACCCCAATCCCACCACATTCCCAACCCCAGGAACCCCCAGGAACACCCAGGAACCCCCAGGAACACCCGGGAACCCCCGGGAACCCCCAGGAACCCCCAGGAACACCAAGCCCTTGGTCAGACCCTTTACCAAACCCTTGTCCCATCCTACCCCATCACCCCCATCGCCCCATCCCACCCCATCGCCCCTTCCCAGGCTCCCCAGC
>NW_015091000.1:21182-22466 GCF_001431845.1 Calidris pugnax | reverse complement strand
CTGGCAGCCGGCCCCCCCGGCCACCCCCCCATCCCCAAACTGATGCCCGTGGGGGGGGGCACTGCAGCCCCCCAGTGTTACCAGTGAAACTCGCCAGCAAAACTCACTGCACCCCCCCTCCAGGAGCCAACCTGGCACCTTGGCTCCCCCCACAACCCCCAGGGCCACGTCAAGCATGTTTTCTTTGCTAATTAATCAGAGGCTCCTGCGGCGTGGCTCCCCCCCCGAGCAGAAAGCCCCCACCTCGGAACGACAAGGAAGGGGGACACCCCACACTCCCAGAGCTCCTCGCCTCAGCTGGAGGGGTCAGCCATGGCCTGGGTGGGGTGAGGATGGTGGTCACGGCCCCCCCTGGCCACCCCAAAGCAGCCTCGGGGCTCCCCGACCCCCCCTCCCACCCCCCAAGCCCACCTGAGTCCCCAGCAGCTGCGAGCAGGGCTGAGACTGGCTCAAACTCATCACACAGGACACCCCAAGCATCCCTGGGGCAGGCAGGGACGGCGGCAAAAGGCAGAGGGTGACCCAAAAGGCCCCCCAGCACCCCAAAAAAATGGGAAGGGGGGGACCGAAGAGGGGAGGTGGGGAGGGGGGGGCTGGTCCCCCAGCCTCACCAGAGCAGCTGAGCGGCGGCGTCCAGCCCCCATCCAGCTCATTACCTGCTTCATAAGCACCCTGATCACACGGGGAAATACGCTAATTAAGGAGAAGGGTTTTTCTCTCTCTCTCTCTCTCCTTCTCTCTCTCCTTTCCCGAGTCAGTTGTGCCAACCCTGCCCCTGGCAAGGTAACATTCTAAAATGTAAAATTAATACAAAGGGCCGGGATTTACTGGGAAACAATTTTCAAACGCATAAAAAACAATACCAAAAAAATTAAAAAAAAAACCCCAAACCCAATCCCCTTCTCTCTGCCTTTTATTTAAAAAAAATTATTTATTTTAATGATCGTTATTAAAGTCCAAGCAAAGGCGATTGTAGCAGGAGGGCCTGTGCTTATCAGGGGAATAATAACAATAATTATATTTTTTGAAAAAAAAAAAAAAAAAAAAAAAAAAAAAACTAAAAAATACCCCAAACCACATCTTCTCCTCTAATGAGTCAGACCCTCCAGCACAGGGGACATGGATAATGGCCTGTGTTGCCTTTCACTCCCCTGGGCCTGTGCTTATCAGGGGAATAAAAACAATAATTATATTTTTTGAAAAAAAAAAAAAAAAAAAGAAAAAAATCAACTAACTCCAAGGGCCTTCTCGGGACTGACAAATTGCTGAATTAAAGCTGATTAG
>NW_015091000.1:18288-21105 GCF_001431845.1 Calidris pugnax | reverse complement strand
CAGCCTTGGAGGGGCTTGCAGCCCCCCTGGCTGGCCACCCCACAGGAGGGCTGGCCGAGGGATGGTGGTACCCTCACACTGGGCTGCAGGGGCAGTGTCCTGTCCCCGTCCCTGTCCCCGTCCCTGTCCCCATCCCTGTCTCCATCCCATTCCCTTCCCTGTCCCCATCCCTGTCCCATCCCACCCCATCTATCCCATTCCCACCCCTGATCCCATCTATGACCCCCATCCCATCCCAGTCCCCAGGGACAGAACCAGTAGGGGATGTCCCCATCGTGCCATTGTGGGACACCCACACCGCAGCCCCCCGAGTGCTGGGGGGGCACTGGAGCTGCCACCCCCAGGGCCACGTGTCCCCAGGCACCAGGTGACGTTGCCTCATCTCTGTCCCACCTTTTCCTTGCTGGTGAAAATTTATTTATGCCTCCATTTCCCCACTGCCGATTCCCCCCGCTCCTAGAAATACTCCATTCCTGCCTCATCCCATATTCCCCCCCCAGCAGCTCTGCCCAACGCCGTGACACGGGTGACCTGGGGACCCAAAGTGGCCTCTCAGTGGGAGCGTGGCCGTGCCGTGGCACTGGGGACCCCCCAGTAAGGTGGACATGGGGACGGGGGTCCATGGACCCGCTCTGTCCTCGTCCTGTCCCATCCCAGCCACCGGAGCCACCGGAGGTGCCACCACCTCCTCCCGGCTGCCTTTGGCTTTAGGTTCCTCCAGCACCAACAGGGTGACACCCACAGGGACAGCCCGGATCTGGGGGTCACCGGGACGTGCCCACGTAACGGGGTGCTCACCCCGAGCCCCATCCTTCTGGGGGTGACCACTCGCAGCCACCTCTGGCTCTGCGGTGCCACCACGACAGCTCCGTGGGGCCACCACGACAGCTCCGTGGTGCCACCAGGACCCATCACCGGGGCAGCAGGGATGGATCCAGCACAAACTGCCCCCCCCAAAAGCTGTCCCCACGGAGTGTCACCGGCAGCACGGTGCCCGGCCACGCTCCGATAACCGAATTTGCTCACAGAGGCGCGTGGCGGGGGCTCACGCCGCGCCAGCCCCCCGCGCACGCACGGAGCCGTCTGTTAATTTGTTATCGTTTAAGTCACTCAGTTCGCAAAATGTCAACAGCATTTTAAAAACCCGCCACCTGGAAAGCGCGCTGTCGCCCCGTGTGATACCCGCAGCAGGGCTGCCAGGCCGCGCTAATTAAAATGAGTGGGATTTGAACTGTCTAAACGAGGCGCAGCGCTAATTCGTCTGCTTCAAAATAGAAAAAAAAAAAAATACTAAATGTGCCTTTTGGCGGGGCAGGGACGGGGCCGAGCCGGGTGCCAGTGGCCCCTCTCCATCTCCCCGGGTCTGGCGCGCTCCCAGCGAGCCATGGCAACCTTGGAGGAGCCACAGCTTTGCCAAACCACGGCCAGGGACCACCAGAC
This sequence comes from Calidris pugnax, assembly GCF_001431845.1. Classification (NCBI taxonomy): domain Eukaryota; kingdom Metazoa; phylum Chordata; class Aves; order Charadriiformes; family Scolopacidae; genus Calidris; species Calidris pugnax. Next base: position 19,665 of record NW_015091000.1, on the reverse strand, counting down.
ACACGTGTGGTTTCCACTCCCCGCGGGTGCCAGCTCAGGGGGAGCTGGGGACAAGGAGCCCCGTCCCCATCGTGACTGAGCCCTCAAGTCACGGGGACACGGCTCGGGGCAAATCCCCGGCTCTGAGGTCGCTGGGAATGGCAGGGAGGGAGAGGAGGGACCCCCCCTTTGGCACAGCAACGAGTGCCAGTTCACGTTTTCAAGCCAAATGGAAAGCTCAGCTTTGAGCAAATCCAGGTTATTCCACTGGGAAACGCACAGTCCCAGCCCCTCTCAGCAGCAGAGACCCCGTGTGCCCCCCACCACGGTGCCAGGGCAGGTTCCATCCAGGGCAGATGCCATCATGGGATGGGGCTGATGCCATCACTGGGGCTGATGCCATGGGACGAGGATGATGCCATCACATGGTTGATGCCATGGGATGAGGATGATGCCATGGGGCAGGGATGATGCCATCACAGGGATGATGCCACGGGATGGGGCTCATGCCCTGGGATGAGGATGATGCCATCACAGGGATGGGGCTCATGCCCTGGGATGAGGATGATGCCATCACAGGGATGGGGCTGATGCCATGGGATGAGGACAATGCCATCACAAGGATGATGCCATGGGATGAGGACGATGCCATCACAAGGATGATGCCACGGGATGGGGCTGATGCCATGGGATGACAATGATGCCATCACAAGGATGATGCCATGGGACAGGGAAGATGCCATGGGATGGGGCTGATGCCATGGGATGAGGACGATGCCATCACAGGGCTGACGCCCTGGGACAGGGGTGATGCCACGAGACAGGGCTGATGCCATCACCGGGGCCGATGCCACAGCCCACCGTGGCCACCAGCCCCCCGCCAGCGGGCACGGCGCTCGCCCACCACCAAAGGGGTTAACGCGGGAGCTTTGTTTTTCGCTGACAGAGACGGATGGCGCGGGCTCCTGCCTCACCCCGGCGGGATGTTACACTTGACAATTGACTACTCGCAGCTTTCAGCTCTGTCAGCTACCATTAAGGCTGGGATCCTGGCTAATTGGGTGCTTCATTAGGGGCATTCGTTACTGTTAGCGCGCCGCCTGACAGCCAGGCCTGCTCCTCCGGCAGGGCAGGGGACAGGAGGGCTGCTCGGTGGGCTCCTCCGCTGCCCCCCAAGTGTGGGGGCTCTGGCATGGAGGAACCCCCCCGGGGACACCCCATGGGATCAACAACACACCCTCCCCGGGACACCCCCAGAACCCCCCCTGGGGACACCCCCAGTGCACCCACCCCGGCACGGCCACAGCTCCTGCCCCACGGCAGCACCGCAGAGCCCTGGGGGGGGCTGTGCTGCGCTCCCACCCCCCCGCACTTGGGGGGCCTGGCACCCGGACCCGC
>NW_015091000.1:17517-18276 GCF_001431845.1 Calidris pugnax | reverse complement strand
TGTCCTGGCCCCAGGACCCGCCACCCGCCGAGCCCGGTGCTGCCGGCCCCCACCCCCCTCTCCCCCGGCTCCGTCTTGGTTTGTGCTTAATTGATCATTTTCCTGGTGCCGTCACGCGCCTGCCCCTCGGCACGCCCGGCGCGGGGACCCGCTGGAGTGAAATTGCCTGGAATGAAATATCAGAGCTCAGGAAGAGGCTCCATCGCCTCCCCTCCTCCTGCAACCCCCCCTGGCACCCCAACCCTGCCACGCCAGGCTGGGCAGCATCTCTGCGCCGGGAACCCCTTGGCTCCCAAAATTTTCACCTCTTGGATACTCACCCTGGAGGGGAAACCCCCTCCTGAGAGCCCGTCCTGGAAACCCTCCTGCCCGAGACCCCTGGCCCCACAGGGCAGAGCCCCCCAGGGAGACAAATCCTGCCCGTCCCCAAGCTCCCCCAGCCCCATGGCTGGGTGTCACAAGCCCCCGACCCTCATCCTGGTCTCCCCCACCACGTCCAGTGCCTCAGTTTCCCCTCTTGGGGGGGAGCAGCAGGATCCCCCCCAAACCTCCCAAAGGCGGGCAGTGACCCAGCGCAGGAATAAAGTGCATTTGTCTCTTGGTCTTGCTCCACCCTGCAGGACCAGCCAGTGTCCCAAGGGTTAAATAATTCAGATTTTTCTTTCCTGAACAGCTTGAAAAGAGATATGATTGCGCTCACTGAAATACGGGGGGGGGGAGAGATATTATGGATGGAAAAGAGCTATTTAAGCTGAAGAA
>NW_015091000.1:17172-17440 GCF_001431845.1 Calidris pugnax | reverse complement strand
AACACAACCTGATGGAAATTCAGCGGCGCGGTGGCCACCGCCAGCCCCCCTCCTGGTCCCCCCCCTCGGGAAACAGGCACAAAGCGGCTCCTCAGGGATGGGGATGAGGGGGGGGGGTCGGTGGGGAATGGCCCGGCTCCTTTGGGCAGCGTTTGGGCTCTTTTCTCCATTAATCCCGTTGCTCGGCCGCTCCCTGGCGTGGCCGTAGCCGGCGATGGACTCCACACTGGGAAGGCTTAAGCCAGTTTTCCCGTCTGTTTCCCACCCC
>NW_015091000.1:16320-17162 GCF_001431845.1 Calidris pugnax | reverse complement strand
CTTGAAAAGAGATATGATTGCGCTCACTGAAATCGGGGGGGGGGGAGAGATATTATGGATGGAAAAGAGCTATTTAAGCTGAAGAACAGTGTTGGCACATAAGGGGGGGTTTGGGCCACGTGTGGGTCACAGTGTCCCGGAGACAGAACCATTTTCTCAAGAGCAATCACGACGCTCAGGCCAATGAGACAAAAACCACTTTTGGGGTCCGGGAGGGGATGGAGCCGGATGCGCTGGGTCCATCCGGCCTCGCTCCAAGCGGGATCAGCCACCCCCCCCCCATCTTATCCCACCACCCCAACTGCTGGGGTTTATTTTAACCACGTTGGTAAAATATTTGGCATGGCTGGAGAGTGAAAGAGGCCACCCCAGCCGTGGCACCAGCACCCACCACCCCAAAACCCCAAATCCACCAGGATGTGCTGGGGGATCCCGGCATCCTCACCCGGTGCTCACGGGAAGGAGAGGATGCTCGGGAAGGAGAGGATGCTCGGAGTGACGGCCGGAGCTGCCCCGTCTCTCCCAGCCCCACGGAAGGGAGGTGGGGGGGAGCCCCGGTCCCGGGGGGGCTCCGGCAGGGTCCCCGGTGCGGCGTCGGCGTCGGGGCAGAGCGGGGAATCGGGTCTGGGGCTGCGGCGCGGGGAGCGCCTGTAATGTGGTCCTGGGGGACCCGCCGTACACACACCACCTAAATTATTTAATTTCTCCAAACTGCTGCACCTTTATAAATCATTAAAAGCTCCTTTTGATCTGTGTTAATGAGGTTTCCTGAGTGCGGTGGTTGGAAACGCACTTTGGTGCCAGATAGCGAATCAGCTAATTAAAAAAATAAAGAAGGAGCG
>NW_015091000.1:7267-16291 GCF_001431845.1 Calidris pugnax | reverse complement strand
TTTTTCTCCTTTCCTCCCCTTTTCCCCAGGGATGGGGACACTCAGCTCTCGCCGCCCGTCCCCCCCCCCGATGGAGGAGCAGCCGGGGCCCGGCAGAGCGGGAAAGGCACCGTCAGCCAAAATCCAGCAGGAACAGACCGAAAGGCGGGGGATGGTGGCGGTGGGATCACACCTACTTCGGAATTTCCCAAAAGGTTGAGCCCCGTGCCCACCGGCCGTGACCCTGTGGGGCCAGCCAGGGCTGTGGGGGCCACCCCAGGAGCTGCAGCCCCCATCGCCTGCTGTCCCCCCACCCAGGGACCCTTTTTTTCCCTGAGCACAAACCCAGGAGCTCTTCCCAAGAACTTTCTGGCCGGGAATCCTGGATCCAGCAACAACTTGGAAACACCAGTGATGGCCAAAGGACTGGCAGGACAGGGGTTGCTGGTCCTCCTGTGGGGCGTGCGGGGGGTCCCCCAGCCCCCAGGGTCGGGTGGGTGTGGGGAGAGGGACACAGGGACCATTTCGGTTGGGGACGGCGGGTGCCATCCCCAGAGGCTGAGAGCTGGGGGTGGTCCCTTTGTTTCAGCACGGAGCCCCCAGCCCGGGCGGCGTTCTGGGGAACGGTCCCCCCTCTTTGGGGAGCTGTGGGTCGGGGTGACCCCCCCGGTGACACCGGTGGGAGCCGCGGCCGGCGGGAGCCCCGCGGGTCAGGCGGGGAGAGAGCGGCAGAGCGGGTGTCAGCGTCACTTCGCCAGCCCTGACAGCTTTAATATCAATATTTATCTCAACTACAAAACTCGGAGCCCGGCTCCATATTCAGCAGCTCGATTACAGTTATCGGGAGTGACGGTGACGGCTCCCACGGACGGGAGGTTACTCTGGGCTTAATGTCGGCTGACAGCCCCGGCACGGCCACGGCCCGCAGGCACGGCGGGGACAGGGACGGGGACGGGGACAGGGATAGGGAGACAGGGATGGGGATGGGGACAGGGATGGGGATGGGGACAGGGATGGGGACGGGGGACACAGGGATGGGGAGACAGGGATGGGGAGACAAGGACAGGGACAGGGATGGGGACAGGGATGGGGAGACGAGGACAGGGACAGGGATGGGGATAAGGACAGGAATGGGGACAGGGATGACGACAGGGATGGGGATGGGGACAGGGATGGGGACAGGGACAGGGATGGGGAGACGGGGATGGGGACAGGGACAGGGATGGGGAGACGGGGATGGGGAGACAAGGACCAAGGATGGGGACAGGGATGGGGATTGGGGATAGGGATGGGGACGGAGTTGGGGACAGGGATGGGGACAGGGATGGGGGGACAGGGATGGGGAGACAAGGACAGGAAAAGGGATGGGGATAGGGACAGGGATGGAGAGAGAAGGACAGAGACGGGGATAGGGACAGGGATGGGGAAGGAGTTGGGGACAGGGATCAGGATGGGGACAGAGTTGGGAATGGGGATGGAGACAGGGATGGGGGGACAGGGATGGGGAGACAAGGACAGGGACAGGGATGGGTATGGGGAGACAGGGATGGGGACAGGGACAGGGATGGGGATGAGGACAGAGATGGGTATGGGGAGACAGGAATGGGGACAGGGATGGGGAGACAAGGACAGGGATGGGGACAGGGATGGAGAGACAGGGACGGGGACAGGGATAGGGATGGGGATGAGGACAGGGATGGGGAGATGGGGTCAGGGACAGGGACAGGGACAGGGATGGGGAGATGGGGTCAGGGATGGGGAAACAGGGACGGGGATGGGGACAGGGATGGGCAGCACCCCCTGTCCCCACGGCCTGAACCGGAGAGACCGAGCCGTGCCAGCGGTGGGAGCAGCAAACGGCACAGCCCCCGTCCCCCCCGGCAGCGCTGGCACCGGGCAGCCCGACCCTGCCTGCTCCGACGTGCCCTCGCCAGCCTCTCCCTCCTGAGTCACCGGGGCTGCCCCGGCGCGGCTTCGGCATCACCCTCCCTGAGTCACCCCCAAACGCAGCCCCCGGGGGACAGCGCGCTCCGGCGTCAGCAAATCCTTAATGGATTCATCATTTATTTTTCCACCCAAAACCTGGCAGTTCTGGCCGGGTGCGGGGACAGGGATGGGGAGACAAGGACAGGGATGGGGACAGGGATGGAGAGACAGGGACGGGGACAGGGATAGGGATGGGGATGAGGACAGGGATGGGGAGATGGGGTCAGGGACAGGGACAGGGATGGGGAGATGGGGTCAGGGATGGGGAAACAGGGACGGGGATGGGGACAGGGATGGGCAGCACCCCCTGTCCCCACGGCCTGAACCGGAGAGCCCGAGCCGTGCCAGCGGTGGGAGCAGCAAACGGCACAGCACGGTGTGAGCACCCAGGGCCCCCCCCGCAGGTCCCCCCCAGGACCCTGCCTGCTCCGACGTGCCCTCGCCAGCCTCTCCCTCCTGAGTCACCGGGGCTGCCCCGGCGCGGCTTCGGCATCACCCTCCCTGAGTCACCCCCAAACGCAGCCCCCGGGGGACAGCGCGCTCCGGCGTCAGCAAATCCTTAATGGATTCATCATTTATTTTTCCACCCAAAACCTGGCAGTTCTGGCCGGGTGCCGGTTTGCCGCGGCGTCACCGAGTGGGGGGTTCCGTGGCACAGGCGGTTGGTTCCCCAGTGGGCACCGTGCCCACGGCGCGGGGACAGGGGCCAAGCTGCCTCCTACTCCCAAAAATGGCTTTATTCCCAGCTTTCCGTGGGCGTGCGGCGGAGGCCACTGGCCCCGGGCGGTCGCGACGAGCCACGGCACGCGGCGGCAGGACCAGCCGGAGCACGCAGCCTCCCCGGCGGCTTGGGGAGGGCAGGGCATTGTGGGTAATGTATGCAAATTCCTATGCAGAACCCACACTCCCCTGGCCGGCCAGAGCTTTCCACCACCAGCGATGCCGGTGGCCAGGGACCAGTGCTGGCCCAGCTGGGATTTGGGAGCCGCATCCCCACCGCCCGGCCCTCCCGAGGCTCAGCCCTTCATTTGAGGATATTTCCCTTTCTCTCCTTTAAATATAAATGACAAAAATCCCCCCCAGCCGCGGGAGAGGAGGGATAACCTCGTCCCGGCCGCGCTCCCACAGGAGACAGCGGCTCCTGTTACCTGGGGCAACGGCAGGGAAATTATGGCTGGCATCTAAATTGCCATCATTATGCTCCAGAGCCAACACTCCCCATTTACACTTTATTGGCGTCTCTCGCTTTAGGGAGATGCGGGGATATTAGAGGACGGGGTGACAGAGTGGGATGAGCTGGGATGCACCAGGAGATAGACACGGAGATAAATGGGTACACCCCGAGCTGTTATTTCAGCCTCTTCGCAGATCTAGAAAAAGCAGCACTCGCTCCCCGGGGCTGAGGGGAGGCTTCATAACGGAGAAGAAAACAAAATTTGTTTAAATGCAAGCGCCAGGCTGCCAGGGTGGCAGCGAAGTGCCGGCACCACGTCCCTGGACACACGGCACAGCCAGGAGGTTTCCCACCAAACCCGTGCCAAAAATGCAGCTGAAGAGGCCCCAGGTTGGCTCCCACCCTGGCAAAGCCTCCCAGTGCCAGGCACCGTGGCAAGGGAGCCACCGTCCCCTCTCCAGGTGATGATTCTCTTACAAGAAGTGCCCTCATCAGATTAATTTGGGGGCAGAATCACCCCAGCCGGCTGCAGGCACACCGGGCAAGTGACAGTGACCTGGATGGGACAATTCTTCTCATGGGCTTTCGTGTCCACATCACCCCTCGCCAGCACCGGGCTGGGGCTGGTACCCCATGACAGGGCTGGTACCCCACCGTAGGGCCCCCCCAGAGGTACTACACAGGCACCCCAAAGCAAATCTGTGCTTGATATTTGAAAGCCTGAGGTTTTTCTGCCCCCCCCAGCTTTTTTTTGCAAAGTTGCACAAAGAAATGGAAAAGCCAGTGGGAAAAGCCAAATTTGAGCATCGCCCCTGCACGGCACGGGGAACACGGGAACACGGCGTAAGGGGGGTGGGGGGGCAGAGGAAGGGAGAGCCAGTGGGAGAAGTGGAGGGGGAAAAAGCTTGGGCTTTCAAGTATTTTCAAGGAGAGGGAAAAAAAAAAAAAAAAAAAAAGAAAAAGAAAAAAAAGAAAAGAAAAGAAGTTCAAAAAACGAGCAGCTTTTCAGGACAGAAACTCCGGGCTCCGGCTGCGACTCCAGTGGGAACCTGCCGTGGATTTTGCCTTCTGCCTTGGGGATCCCTTCCCGCCCGGAGCCGGGGGAAGCCGGAGCTGGGAGCAGCACCCACGTTTGGGACCAGGTTGGACCCGACGAGGCAGAGCTGTCACCCCGAGCCCTGACGAGGTGGGAGCTGCTGCTCCACGGTGACAAGGTCCGGCAGGACAGAGCTGGGGGGATGGATCCTGCAGGAATACTCCCTTTTCCGTGTGCTGGGGGGGGGACAAACCCGCTCCCTGGCCAGGTCCTCACTGGGCAGCCCCTTTTTGGGGTGCCCCGACTGAAGCTCCCTGGAACCCCACCGGCTGCTGCAATTCACACCGCTGGCCCTTCATTAACATGGATGCTCGTTAGCCCAGCACTGAGACTGATCAATACTGCCATTAACGGACTATCCTGAATTAATGCGTTTTAACCTGGCAGGCCTGAGGATATTGGCCATTTTTCCACTTAACCCGGCAGGAAGAGCTTTTCCCTCTGCCCGGTGAGCGCGGCAGCGGCTCGGGGAGGGACGTGGGGACAGTTCATCCCAACCAGACCCGTCCCCACCAGGTGCTGCCAAAGGGGAGCGGGACCCCTGGCCCAGGAGCCCCGGAGGGGACGGAGGTGACCCCACTGGGAGCCCTTTTTCCCCGGGGACTGTCACCGCAGACAGCGCTTCGCCACCAGCTCCTGCCTTTGCCACCAGCTCTTGGTCAGCCCATGGTTCCCAGATGCTCCTCAACCTCAGGGAGCACCATCAGCACAAGGGAAGGGCAGCCTCTGCCCCACGGCCGTGGGGCTGGGGACCCCCCGGAGGGCTCTGCAGACCCCACCCCAGCCCCCCAACCCTCCAGCACCACTGCATCCCCCACCCATGGGTCCATCCCATGCCACAGGTGATGGACCCCAAGTCCTCGTTGCCCCCCTGTCCCCACCAGCCCCAGCCTCTGTGCCCTCCCCAGACCCCGGGGCAGCGGGGGCTGTTCTCCCCCCACCTCCAGCACCCCAGAGCCACCCTCCCCTGCTGCTCCCGCCTGCCTCGCAGCGCCTCTGGCTAAACAGAGATCAGAAATGTTAGATCTTTCTTAACATCTCCTGCCAGCTCTGTCAGTGCCCCTCTCCAGAGTACCCGGGCCCTCTGTTATGTAAACACAGCACATTCTCTGTCAAAGATTAAAAAAAAAAAAGGCTCATTTGCACATAAAAGCAGCCTCTGCACTAGTTACGGGCACTGTGGCATGTAAGGAAGACTGGAGGTTAAACTCAGTAATAAAGGCTGAGACACGGAGATCCTGAGGGGCAAGATGTGGGTTGATGGCCCCAACGCCAACCCCAGGACCCCCACCCTGACCTCCTTGCTCTGACAGCTGAGACACGGAGATCCTGAGGGGCAAGATGTGGGTTGATGGCCCCAACACCAACCCTGGGACCCCCACCCTGACCTCCTTGACCTGGCACCCCTCTGTGCCACCCTGGTGCCACCCACTCGCCCACGGGACCCCCAGAACCTGCCAGATCCGCAGCCCAGCACCGTCCCCGTCCCCTCCACTGGGCACCCCGCTCCTTCCTGTGTGCCTTTGGCAGCTCCATGCTTGCCTGGTGGCCACGAGCGGGGCTGCCCATCGCCCCCCTGCCCTGGCACATCCAGGGCACCACCGGGCACCGCTGTGGCAACGACTGTGGCTAACGAGGCACAGGGAGCCACTTGCCCCTCGGATCCCGAACACAACGGCGTCTCTCGCTGCCAGCCCTCGGCACAGAGGTGGGATGGCACTGGGAAAGGTTGGGGGGATGTCACCGGCCGTGGCTGCCCCTCGCCATCCCCGGGGAGCGCCCGCGCCCGCCCGGCTCCGGGGCTGGCGGCAGACAGGCGTGTGGGCAGCCGGGCTCCGCGCAAATTTAATCAGATCAGAAATTCATTGTCGGGGAGAGAGAGAGAGAGAGAGAGAGAGAGGGCGGCTGGAAAGTGTAACGGTAATTGCGTTAGTGCCGGCAAGTCCTGCGGCCACGGCTCGGCACGCTGCTCCGGAGAGCCTCGGGGTGGGGGCTGCGGGGTGGGGATGGTGGGACGGGGATGGCAGGGGGATACAGCAGGATGGGCACGGCAGGATGGACACGGTGGGATGGACACGGTGGTGTGGGCACGGTGGGATGGATACGGCAGGATGGACACAGTGGGATCGTCATGGTGGGATGGGCATGGCAAGATGGACATGCTGGGATGGACACGGTGGGATGAAGACGGTGGGATCGGGATGGTGGGATGGTCATGGTGGGATGGGCACAGTGGGATGAAGATGGTGGGATGGGCACAGTGGGATGGTCATGGTGGGATGCAGACGGTGGGATGGATATGGTGGGATGGGCATGGTGGGATGGGGATGGTGGGATGGGCACAGTGGGAGGGACACGGTGGGACGGACACAGTGGGATGAAGACGGTGGGATTGGGATGGTGGGATGGTCATGGTGGGATGCGGATGGCCATGGTGGCACGGTCCCAGTGGGATGGGCATGGTGGGATGGGGATGGTGGGATGGACATGGTGGGATGGGCATGGTGGGATGCGGATGGCCATGGTGGCACGGTCCCAGTGGGATGGTCATGGTGAGATGGGGATGGTGGGATGGGCATGGTGGGATGCGGATGGCCATGGTGGCACATCCAGTGGGATGGGCATGGTGAGACGGACGTGGCGGGATAGACACAGAGGGATGGACACAGTGGGACAGACATGGCAGTGCCGGGGCAAGGGGCTCGCTGGGGGCCCAGAGCCCCCCCCGGTGCCAGCAGGGAGCAGACAGAGGGGACGAGGGTCCTGGAGGGAGCAGGGAGAGGGCGAGGGGAGGGCGAGCGGAGCGCTGCGAAAGCAGGCGGCCAGATGGCTGCGGGGAGGGCAGAGCCGCGGCAGAAGGTGTTTATGGCGGCGGCTGACAGCAAAGGTGAGAGGGGCAGAGGGTCCCGGCGGGGGGGCGAGGGGAGGAGAGGCCGCCCGTGCCCTCCCCATCGCAGCCTGCCACGCTCTGGTGTGTGTGTGTGCCCGTGCACACCCTGCCCGACACACGGGTACCCGTGTATACCCTGCCCGACACGCGGGTACCCTGCTGAACACACGTCCATCCATGTACACCCGTCCCAGCACACGTCACCCGTGTGTCCCCGTGTCCCGCAGACCCCCCCAACCCGACACGACGCTCCCCTGCAGCCCCTGCCCCGCTCACGTCCCCCCCAGAACATGCCGCAGCTCCCGCAGCCATCCCGCCCGGCACGTCGCTCGCAGCCGGACGCCAAGACAGACACGTGCCAGCCCGTGCACGAGGCCACGCGTGCTCATACGTGCTCCGGCTGCTCACGCTGAGCGCCCTAATTAACAGGGTCTGGCGAGGCGGGCGGGCGCTGATAACGGGCGCGGGACGGGAGCCGCTGGGGGTTATCTGCCGGTGACAGCCGGGCCCCCCGCCGCCCGCGCCGCGCCGCAGCCCGCCGGGACCGCCACATCAAGGCACCCGTTCGGGGGTCTCCCGCAGGGGAACGGGGTAAACAGCCCCCCCCACCCCCAATTCCCGGGGTTGACCTCGTTAGCGCTGCCGAGCCCTGACACTCGTTAAGGCAGAGTCCCCAGCAGCACCGCGGCCACACGGCACGGGCAGCCACACTGTGTCGGCCACTTGTCCCATCTGGTGTCACCTCCCTCTGTCCCATCCAGTGTCACCTCCCTGCCACCGCGGCGCCGTCGCAGGGGCGAGGGACAGTCCTTCCTCGGGGTCCCCATCCTTCCCACTGGAGGGGATGCTCAGAGCGGCCTGTCGGTCCCCGTCATGCAACAGCCATCATCTCACCTGTCCCCAGGGGCCACCATGACCCCCCCCTTGAGCGTGGGCGTCTCTGCGGTGGTGGGAGGGGTGGCAGCAGCACCCCGAGCCCCCCGGCCACCCTGACAGCTCCCTTTGACGGGGTCCCCGGGGGGACCGAGCGATGCCTTTTGTCTGCCCAACAATTAATTATTTCCTGGCTAATGATGAACTCCGACTTGCAAAGCAGGTAGCGGCTGTGTGCAGGAATGAGAGCCCTTCCCTCCCTCCTCTCCCTCACCGTGCCCCCTCCCCACCACAGGAACCCCCTCCCCCCCATAGTGGGCTGGGGGGACATAAGGGGTAAGGCTGAATTTTGGAACCCCCCCTGCATCCCACGGGCAGGCTGTCCCCCAAAAAGGGCAACCCCGAAGCCAGATGGGTCCCATCTGGTGTCACCTCCCTCTGTCCCATCCAGTGTCACCTCCCTGCCACCGCGGCGCCGTCGCAGGGGCGAGGGACAGTCCTTCCTCGGGGTCCCCATCCTTCCCACTGGAGGGGATGCTCAGAGCGGCCTGTCGGTCCCCGTCATGCAACAGCCATCATCTCACCTGTCCCCAGGGGCCACCATGACCCCCCCCTTGAGCGTGGGCGTCTCTGCGGTGGTGGGAGGGGTGGCAGCAGCACCCCGAGCCCCCCGGCCACAATGGAGATGGGTGTCACCTCAGGGTGACTGAGCCGAACCAGCCGCTGCCTGGGTGCTCCCGGCAGCCATCGGTGTCACCGCGGAGCCACGGCCAGGACTCGGCACAGACCTGCCACGATGCCGCTGCGGCAGCCACTGCCTCCCTGCCTCAGTTTCCCCATCCTGGGGCTGGACCATCCCATGGGGAGCGGGTCCGGCAGCACCGGCAGCGAAGCAGGAAAACCCTCCCCACCCCACTTTAAGCCACACAAATAGGGCCGAACACATATTTTTGCATTATTTCAGTCGTCGGTCGCTCTATTTTCCGGCGGTGTCTCAGTCCCAGGCGGTGGCGGGGGCTGGGGGGG
>NW_015091000.1:0-6070 GCF_001431845.1 Calidris pugnax | reverse complement strand
GGAGGGATGCACATGTGGGGAGGGATGCAGGGTGAGATGCAGGGTGGGATGCAGGGTGGGATTCACACGTGGGAAGGGATGTAAGGAGGGATACGGGTTGAGATGCACATTGAGATGCGGGGTGGGATGTGGGGAGGGATGCAGGGAAGGCTGCAGAGAGGGATGCAGGGTGGGATGCAGGGAGGGATGCGGGTTGAAATGTGGGGTGGGATGCAGTGAAGGATGCAGGGAGGGATGCAGGGAGGCATGTGGGTTGAGATGCGGAGTGGGATGTGGGTTGAAACACGGGGTGGGATGCAGGGTGGGATGCAGGGAGGGATGCAGACACAGGGAGGGATGTGGGAAGGGATGCAGGGCGGGATGCCCATGCGGGGAGGGATGCACATGCAGGGAGGGATGCGTACATGTGCACGAGGGCTTCAGCCCCAGCTCATGCCTGTGGACGTCAAGAGCATCACCAGTGTCCCCTGCTCACAGCCCCGCGAGGGACAGGCAGGGGCAAACCCTGGGGGGTGCAATGGGGTCCCTGCCCTGGCACAGCCCCAGGGAGCCCAGCGGGGCTCAGTGTGGGCAGGGCAGTGGGGGCGGGCGGGCGCAGGGACCCCCGGGGGCTGCCGGCGGCGGGGAGAGGCGCTCGGGCCGGCCCCCCGCAACGGAAAAAGCGACGGAACCGTGAAAAGAAGTAAAATAATTATCGGGAGCTCCCAGCTCGGCCTCCCCGCCCGGTGCTTTCTGTTTAAGGCTAGTTAATAGCTAGTGTTCTCTGGTTAGGCCTGAATGACATTTCCAGAGTTATAATAACTGAGCTATTACTTGCCGTATTGATGCATTCCCCCTGCCGGCAGCCGGCTCATCCCGCGCCGCGCCGCCCGGCCGCCGAAAGCTCCTTTAGTCAATAGCACTTCTATTTTTCATTACTCCCTGGAAATGTGGCTCTTGGAAGCTCATCCGTCATTCAATTACGCCCTGGTTCAGTCCTATCATACACGTGTCATAAAGTTCCTCAGATCTGAACTGCTGTTAATTTTCTGCGCCATCCCAAGGGGATGCCCGGGACGTGCCTGGAAAGCAACCAGGCAGCCGAGGGCATGCCGGGTACGGGCACACCGGGGAGCGGGGGCTGCGGCAGCGCCAACGGGTGCCCCGGTACCCCCCCCCAGCCCCCGGGTCACCGAGGAGCCCCGGACACCGTCCCCATCCCCGGGCGGTGGCAGCGGGACCGGCGGCACACGACCTTGGCAGCGCAGGGAATTTATTCCTCCGGCTGGTTTATTCTTTTATCAGGTGTTGGTTTAACAGGGTGAGCTCCCCCCCCCACCTTCCCCTTTAATCCTATCGGCATCTGTGTTCAGCACGTCCGTACACAGAATAATCACCTGCCTGGCAGATTTGTCACTTCACCAGATGTAATCGGGGAACTTTTTTTTTTTTTCTTATTATTTATTATTTTTTATGAAACTCTCCTCATTTTCTGTTTCCTAGAAGCTGCAGCTCCCGGGCAGGCTCCCGGGCAGGCGGGACCTGCTTCTCCAGGTTGTTCCTCCCCAAACCCCAGGATTTGCCTGTTCTCCTTCGTTCCCCACCTGGGTTTTGGCCACGGGGAGGATGGGGCTCCAAGGGGGAGATGTCAAACTCCCTCCCTCCATCCCCCGCTGGGCACAAACCCATGGGCTGGGGGGGAATGGGCACAGGATGAGACTGGGGGGGATGCTGGGGACAGAGGGTCTCAGTCCAGACACCCCCCAGGTCCCCTCTGGTCCCCAGGGTCACCGCGTGGTGAGCTGATGGAGAGGGACGGGCACCGGGATGTGCCACCGCTGCCCCTGGGCCACCGGCCACCCCGTGGGCACCGGGAGACACACAATGTGGGGGCACTGGGAGGCACACAATGTGGGGGCACCCACTGTCCCCAGGGGGGCTGCAGGAGTTGCCCAGACACGGAGGAACCCCAGGCAGCGCTGCCCCACGTGTCCCTGTGTGGGTGACAAGGACCCGAGGGTCCTTCATGGGCTTAAAAATTCAACCCGGTGGGGGTACCTTCACCCCATCCCCTTCACAACCCCCCCGGGCACCCCTCCTCCTGCTCCCCCAGTCCCCTGCACCCCGGGGTGCCCATGGCTGGGGTTCCCTGTGCTCTCCCATCCCCGGGGCCGAGCTGGGGGTCCCATCCAGCCCCCCCACGGCCGCCTGGGTGGCCTCGGTTCTGCCGGCAGGAGGACAATGACTTGGCCGAGGTCCTGCTCCTCAGCACGGCGTCCCCGCGGGGCCTCCCACGGGCTGTTTTCCCTAAGCCGGGGACAGACACACGTCCTGGCAAACGCCGGGGCACGTCACTTGTCACCCGCCAGCACAGCCACGGCTGTGACCCCCGGACACGGTGTCCCCCCCCCGGCCCCTTCCCAGCTCCAGTCACCCCAACACCCCACGATCCCAAACAAACATCCCTTGAACGGCAGGAGGACGCTGCTGCCACGCAGACGGGGCCAACACCATCCATGGGGCTGCCGTGGGACTACCATGGGTCTCAGAGCACCCCCCAGGACCACCATGGGTCTCACAGCCCCCCCGAAACCACCATGGGTCTCACAGTCCCCCCCAGGACCATCACCAGCCCCTCTCTCCGGATGGATGGAGCTGCTGAGCCGGGAAACTGAGGCACGGAGGGGTCTGTGGGTGCTCGGGGTGAGATGTGGGTGCTCGGGGTGAGATGTGGGTGCTCAGTTGGGATGTCCCCACCCCAGGGGACCCTCCCCAGTGGCTCCAGCCCCACTCGGCAGCTCGGGGTAGCGGCGGTGCCCCCTCCCAGCCTGGCATTCCCCCCCCCTTCTCCCCATTTTCCTTCCAGAGACTCAGCGCTTGGCTCTGGGGCACAGCTAATGACTGGCCTAATTGATCTCTGACGAGGCTCTGCTCCTCGCCGGGGAGATCGATGCTGGAACCCGCTCAAGGCTCCGCGAGGAGCCGCTTCCCCCGGTCCCCTGCCCGCCCGGCCGGGCAGCACCGGCCCAGCCCGCGGGGAAGCGCCCATCGATCGGGGCCGGGATCGATGGGATGGAGCAGAGGATGGAGGGGAGGGGAGCAGACCCCCCCGCCGGGCTTTCCTCCCCCTTGGTCCAACCCCAAGGCACTGCAGGCGACGTCAGCGACCGTTCCCCCCAGGCCATGCCGATTGTGTGTCCCCCCCCCGTCATCCCAAGCCTCCTCCCAGCAGCAGGACCTGCTTGTGCCACCACCGATGGTGACTGGCACGGCCACCACTGGCCATGCCAGCCCATGGCACACACACAGCCAACGGCCACAACCACCCTTGGCTGGGTTTGCCCATCATGGCTCCATCTCCCCCCCAAACACACTCAAAAAAATCCCCCCTGTGTGTTGCCGGAGCAAAACGATGTTCACCCCACAACCCGTCCAGAGGGGGTATGGGGTGCCACGGCCCGACCGGGCAGCGGATGGTCAGGTTTGGCTCTGCCCATGGCTGGTGGCCATCCCTTGCCACAGCCTGGCACCCCCGGCTCCCCCCTGGCACAGCACGGCCGGGCTCTGCCACCGGGCACCATGTCTCCCTGGGGAGCCGAAGCCATCGATTCATGGAGGTCCGGCAGGTTTTACCGGTGCCGCAGCCACTCTCTCCGGGCCAGGGGCTACCACCAGCTCGGTGGCATCCACCGGGGGGCACGGAGAAGCCCCTCGCCCCATCCAAGAAGCCACGGGTGGCAGCGAGGGGGGCTCCTCCCCAGCACCTCCGCCACCGCGCGAGGCTGGAGGAGAGCGGGGACCCTGGACCCCCGGGCAGGGGAGGGGACAAGCACCCATGGCAGAGGGGCCAGTGGTGGCCTTCACCAGCCCGGGGGAGGTCACGGTGCCAACAGAGCCACACGCATTTCTTCACCTGGCTCTTCCCCCCCCTCCCCATCTTATTCCTTCCCCTCGTGCTTCCCTGCTTGAATTTGACCTAAATCGGCGAGATGGGCCGGGGTCTGCACTTCTCAGGGCACAAGGCCCCCCCCCTCCCCGCTCCTTTCACTGGGGTTTAAGCCCTTTCGCTTTGTCCATTCACTCCAAAACTAATCAGATTAAAGCCTTGCCCGGGGGGCTCCCCCCTCCCTCGCCCCCGCTTCACCCCCTCGTCCCTCGGCGGGTTTTGGCAGCCAACGTCGAGGTCCAGGCACCACCACGCCAGGGATGGTGGTGGCCTCGGGCCACCGAGGTGCCCCTGGGGAAGGGGCACAGGGTGGGGGTCAGGGGGCAGTGGGGCAGCAGCTCTCCCCATCCCGCTCTTTGGGGAATCCCTCCCCCCTCTCAGCTGTGCCTCACATCTCGAGTCAGCCTAAAGGAGCATCTACGAAGGGAAGAAATTTAGAATAAAAGGGTATTTTAATTTTTTTTTCATTTTTTCCCCCCTCTTTTCACCCAGGAGCTGCCCCTCCACCAAGGACCGGGCAATGTGATGGGCACTTGCCTGTGGGCAACGATGGGCGAAGCCGGACCCCGACCGTGGCCACCCCTCACCAGCCCAGAGTCCCCCGACACACACGAGACCTGGAGGGGGTGTCTGGGCACTGGGGACACCCAGCACCCCCCGGGTCCCAGCCCCGTCCCCCGGGACCCCCCGGGACCCCGGCAGCACCCCCATTCCCCAGCAGAAACTTTCCAGCCTCATCCCACTCGTCTCCCCACGTGCTCCAGCCCTCTCACCCACCCCCCCAGCCCCTAAATCACCAAATGCTCCCCCCAAAAAACCTTAAAAATTGATTTCAATTCACTTTGGCCCAGCTCTGCACACAAATGCATTCGACACGGGCACTCTCCCCCGGCCAGGATTGTATGCAAAGGCAGTTAGGGGTCAATGAATAATTCATACTCCGCTGTCTTTCAGAATTATACTGTGGACCCGCCGCTCACCGCCATGGGCAGAGGGCGGCGGGGAGGGGGCTGGGGGGATGGCCCAGAGGTCTTTGGGGGGGGGTCCCTTTGAAGAAACCCACTCATCCGTTCGGCTGGTTGAGTTCAAGGGGCGGCGTGCTGGGGCTTGGGGGTGAGCAGGGGGGGGTGTCCCAGCCATGGGGCCGGCGTGTCCCTGCCCCTGCTCAGCCAGGACCCCCCCCTCCAGGGACCCCCAGAATCACCTCTGCCTCCCGCCCATGGACTTCGCAAGCCCAGGGAGGAGGAGGGATGCTCTGCCCCATCCCGGAGGGGTCCTGGGGGGCCGGGCTGGGTTTCGGGGTGCCCAGAGCACCAGTGCCCAGTGTGGCACCAGCCGGGGGCAGCCCCATCATCCCCATCTCCCCCCCCCTGGCTGGCGGGGGCCACGTGCTCGCCGCACGATGTGCTAACGGGGAAGGAAAGGAAGCGGGAGTCACTTTAATTTGGCTATTTAAAAATAAAGAAATAACACAGGCTTTGAAAGCCCGGAGGGGTCCCAGCGGAGAGACCTCCATCTCCCCCTTCAAAGGCCGCCTCTGCTTTCTTCCCCCCGTTAGCAGCGCACAAAGGTGCATGAGCACTTTCGTCTCTGTGGAAAGACCTTTTTAATTGGTTCCAGGCAGAAGGTTAAAATCTCTCCCCTTCCCCGCGCGCTTTCCTAAGAGGGGAAAGGGGAAAAAAAAAAATATATATACACCAGAAGAGGCCGAGGGGGAGGAGGTGGGAGGAGGGTCTGCATCAAGCCAAGGCAGCTCTGCCCGACGTGGGGACACCCGGGGCCAACGTCCCCCCGCAGGGTCCAGGGTGGCCGAGGGTGAGGGGGATCCCTGGGGAGAGCAGGGGGATCCGAGGGAGGTGGTGGAGGGCAGAGGGGGCTGGTGTTGGGCTCTGGAGCAGGGGATGCTCATGGGGAAGAGGAGGATGCTCGGTGCGGGGATGCTCAGTGTGGGGATGCTCGATGCTCCCGTGGGGACGTGGGTTGCAAGGGTTTCTGCAGGGATTCCCCAAAAGTGGGGGTGAAGAGGTGCTGCCCACGGGGAGGAGGCTCCAACCTCCACATGTGTCCCCCCCCGGGGCTGCCCAGCACCCTCAGCACATCCCCATCCACCCCCAGCCCCCACCACGCCGTCCCCAAGCATCACGC
>NW_015090999.1:9583375-9655332 GCF_001431845.1 Calidris pugnax | reverse complement strand
CTCCTTGTTTCAGTAATATTTCTCAAGGACACCTGCCTCAGCAAAACTCCCTTCCGTATTATTAAACCTTCTAGATCTAATCAACGAACGAAGGCACGCAGTTTGAGTTTACTGTGATGGCTTATATATATTTACATCTTGCCAACAAAATAAATCATAGTTAAAAGAAACAATTATTTTACGCCAGTAAAATTAACAAACTTTTAGTTATTTCCCGGCATTTGTAACTGGTACCTATGTGATTGAAAGGTGACTTCAGGTTTACAACTTAAATCTCAAATGGCATCCTTTTATCTTGTCATTCCATTAAAGGCACTTAAAAATGTCAAGACAGATGAGAAGTGTTTATAAATGTTTCTGATCATTTTAAAATCCATGCTTTCTAAATCAAATAATTTTCGTATCTTGTTTTACAACTATGTCTTTTTCATTTCTGCATTACAGTTTTGTGCCTACCAGTATAGAAAGCCTCAACTGTAACTTAAACAGAGTACTTAGACTGAGTGAAACTAGAGCAGAGAAAAAAAGCAGTTACAACACTAACTACATGCTTTGTAAAACCCCTTGCAATCCAGTGCACTACTGCTTATGTCTTTGGGAGGACACCTGACAGTGCCTAGAAGAACAGGAAATGAGGAACAAAAACATAAGCAAAGTTAAGAAAGACATATTTTTTTAAAATGTGAGTGTAAAAACATACCTTTGTTATTTCCAAGGCCATAATCAAACCCTTGTCCATTACTACAGCTTGTCCCCTTACTGAAAGCTTGTATTGAAAAAGGACTTGGGGGAGGAGTCTGAACATTTTGATCTAGGAGGACTTGCTCTGTAAAAAAAGCACATCACTTCAGAATTAGACCATCTTAGCAACTGCTTTACACTGGAAAGGTGAGTCACAAGGCAAAGAAGCAATATTGTTTTTTCCACAGATAGCATGCTACCACTCTACTCAATTCTTCTTCAGAAGGAAAAGCATATCTCCCTTCTTCAGAGCTCAGGCTCTAAACAAAAAGACGGAAGACTTCAAACCACACAGACTGTTTTGTGTTTGACCAAGTTGGTGCCAGCTTTGCCATCATATGCCACTTAGGAAGAGGCTTGACACTTTTTTTTTTCCAGTACCATCACATCATTCAATGTCTATTCTTTGGACAGCAATCGTTAAAGGCATTTGACAAAGCAGGGTGGAGAAAAGACAGTTTTCAGAATCAATAAACTTTTAATCCTGGCTATCATCTAAATTAGTTCACAGGACGTAAGACTGCTTTTCCCCTCAGATTTATTCATATCTTATACGGAGTACTACAGTTTTGCTTTCTGTATGGTTCTAAAAAGACATCCCAACTAAAGCAAATTTGGGGTCTTTCACATTATCCCTAACAACCGAAGAGAGCCAAGACAAATGAGACACAGAATCCACTTGACTATTTGGATTTAGGGAGACATTCTGACTTCAGCCTGGAGAAGAGGAGGCTCCGGGCAGACCTAATAGAAGCCTTCCAGTACCTGAAGGGGGCCTACAGGAAGGCCGGGGAGAGCCTGTTTACAAAGGCCTGTAGTGATAGGACGAGGGGCAATGGCTTTAAGCTGGAGGGGAGCAGATTTAGATTGGAGATTAGGAAAAAGTTCTTTACTGTGAGGGTGGTGAACACTGGAACAGGTTGCCCAGGGAGGTGGTTGAGGCCCCTTCCCTGGAGATATTCAAGGTGAGGCTCGACGAGGCCCTGGGCAACCTGGTCTAGTTGGGGGTGTCCCTGCTGACTGCGGGGGGGTCGGACTAGATGACCTTTGAAGGTCCCTTCTAGCCTACCCAATTCTATGATTCTATGATTCATGTGGTCAGAAATACTGTTCCAAGTGGTAAGTTACAAGAAACAATTCACATGAAATCTTCCAAATGCAGGTTAAAAGCTCAGGTTGTCACCTTGAACATTTCCTTTTATAAATATACTGAAGTTAATGTGGATTCAATTTAAAAAAAATTACAACTCCTCTAAGAGGCATTTTTAGGAAATTGTATCTTAGGCCAAAACTGCATTTCACAGTATGAACTTTTATAGAACACACATTTGCAAATTAAAAAACAAAACAAAACAAAAACCAAAACATATCAGAGAGAACATTTGAAATTTAAACTCAATTTAAAAAAAGAAAGAATCTAGAATTTTCCGAATTATAGGCAACTCTAGATCTTGCTGTAGTGTTTCAGCTGAAGTATTCGGATATCTGCCTACAGACTTGGGCATTCAGTATGTCTTTTGCTCTGTCTCTGATGAATTCTACTTCTTTCTGAGAATTTAATTATAATTTTATTAAATAGTGAAAATACAAAAGCAATCTGAAAAATGGTATTATTTATGGATAAAAATATAGACAGTTGCAAATCTAGTTGGAGCTCCTCCAAATGCTAATTATTTCCCTCCAGCAAAAGCACTGACACTGAAGACAGAGTATTCCTAATTAATTTCATGGCAGACAAAAGCAGTTTAAATAATTTTCAGATGTGGCTTAAGCTCATTAGATTTACTTAGTACTGACATGGGCTAGGAACATCGAATAGATTGAAGTATTTCTGTAACTGCACCAATAACTACTGAAACTGTTTTAGCTAGATGCACAGGAGACATCTATCTTCATTCTACCTTTTTTTTAAAAAGAGACTGATCTAGAAATAAATAAAACCAGGCATGTTGAGGCATAGGACTTGCATCAGAATGTTCTGAGATGGTATCCCAATGCACTGGAGTGTAAAAATCCCACTACAGAGTTCTGTCCTCAAAGCCTGGAGTTTGCATTTCTGTTCTTCTGTGAGAACACCAATATACTTGAAGACATACCTCTGTACACATACATTAAGTATCAAGAGATTGAAGATGGATCTTCAAACAAGAGTCTTATTTAAATTCTTCTGAAGTTGGGAATTCTGTCTTAAAGCACATATATACCTTGAGAAATCACTTTCCATATAGAAAGGATGAAATAAATAAATTACTGAAGCTGGAAAAGACTATTTAAGGTACACAGAATACCATCAAGTGACTTAAATGCACATTATATCTACTCTTTAAAACAAGTATTCTTGAATGGAAGTTTTTGCACACTGCTTAATTTATTAACTTCAGAGCAATTATTTTCTACTGCAAAAGCAAACAGCTTCATATTGAGATAGAAAATGATGAAGTTACCAAGCCTATTACTGAATATGTGTACTTTCAACAGTACGGTATTGTTCCAATTAATAACTACTTAGTTTCTAGAATCTACTTTGGCTCTTTGAGCACCTTGCAACTTGACATTATCAGACATAACTAAAAATAAAGACTCTCTGACTTCAAAAAAGATGCTGTGCTAAATGGTAAGTAAACACTTTTTTCTTCACAATTTATACATTTTATGAAAAACTCTTGGTTACTCCCCTTCTTCACAGAACGTTTCATATGTTGAAGTCAAGCAGCAGTAGCCCACAAGAAACACTTACATATTAGCAAGGAATTACTTTGTTTTAATATGGTAATCTGATCATAATTATCAGAGTATCTAGGTGTGAAATGATTTTCAGCACAAAACATGAAAAGCAGAAAGAGGGCAGAGAGTCTGTTATGATGAACAAATAAGAGGCTGACAGTAAGTACAACATAAAAACACAAGCAGAATATGACTGCTGAGGGTGAGGTCTACCATGAAGACACCTTTTGGAAAACGGATGCATTAGATCCCATAAATGGACTGGGAACATTGTAAATTGAAGGTGTTGAGATTTATTCAGAAAACAGAGAAAAGTATGTTGAAGAAAAAAAGAAAAGAGAAGGCTTGAAGAAAATAACTCTTCAAATGAGTTGGAACAAACCAGCCTCTAGGGAACTCTACCAAAATTTTATAATCAATGAAAGAACCTTAAATGTTTGTTTCTGAGAATATCCATAACAAAATCATGCCAATGAAGATCCAGAGGAACTTTTACCAGACATTAGAAAGACAAGAGGGACACACTGGACAGCTGGGCTGCTGTGTCCAGTTACAGGCTGCCCATCAGAAGACAGACTGAAATGAGTTCAGGGGAGGCCACCAAGACAGTCAAGGCAGTAGAGCACACAACGTCGAAGGAGAGGCTGAGGGACCTGGGTTTGTTCAGCCTTGAAAAGAGAAACCTAAGATGAGATCTTATTGCTCCCTTCAACTACCTAAATCAAAGGGCCCAGGGAAGATGAAGCCAGAGTCCTATCAGTTCACAGTGATAGGACAAGAGAAAATAAAACAAAAGTTGCAGCACAGGCAACTGTGATTAGGTATTAGAAAAACTCTTCACCTTGAAGGGGAGTCAAATACAGTCCAGGTTGTCCAGAGAGGCTAGAGATAGTGAGAAGTCAACTAGACAAGGGCCTGAGCAACCTGATCTAGCTCAAATCTGTACTGACAGGGAGGGTTGGATAGCTGATCTCCTCCAGAACTATAAATACTGACAGATCACTCCCTGTCTCATCTTTTAAGGGAATATAAGCAGCCCATAATCTTGCACAGGAGAACTCATCCAGGTGGGCTATCTGTTAAAGAAGTAACAGTTTCAGAATAACTCAAGGTGCTCATACAAAGCATTTGGGGTGAAAGATATTTTAGATCAGTAATGATACCCTGTTTAGAGGGAGATCAATTAGAAGGATGATGGGAGGTGACCGGCAGGGCAAGAACAAACTTCTGTGTCCTAACATTTTATGTTTTATTTTATTATTTCTACGTCTTACCCAATCTGAACATGAATTATCAGGACAGAAATTTTGCATTTTAAGAGAATGCAATCATACTTTGCTAACTAGAATAATTAACTAATTTGATGTTAATTTTAAATACGGTGCTAAAAAGCATGGTAACAGGTTTTTAACAGGATGCTCTGTTACAGAATTAACAAACTTAAAATCAAAACGAACATAAATAATTCATTCTGCTCTGATTTTCGGAGACATTAAGTAAATCAAAGAAAGCTAAAAAAATTCACAATTACTTATTTAAAAAAGATGCCCATGGCTAAAAGAAGGATGGTTAAAATGTGACTCGTAAATGGTACAGAAGAAAACATGGGGAAATAGTTTAACTGTTCTTTTAAAAACACTTAAAGAACAACTTTGAAGTCCAACAGTGTAAAGTAACTCAAATGAAAATTCTAAATTAATGTTATGCCCGTTTAAAACTCAGTTCCTTCTTTATTTATTTGTCCTGTTTAGGTTGCTTATTTTTTTTCTAAGTTAATTTAAAAAAACAAAACAAAACAACTTGCCATCTTCATGTCGAAGGTACTGGTTTCCACCTCTGTCTCTAGCTAACGACCACGCCTCGCCTTCATCACTTTCACAGAACTCTACCATGCTGTTCTTATCCATTTGCACCCATGTACCTTCTGAATTAGTCACCTGATGCACACAGATAAAAAAAGCACAATTTAATGACTTTTCAGGTAATTCAGTAGCATGATTATTATCTTATTATAGTATCTGAAAAACACACTCATTCCAATCTTTCTATTACAATGCAAATGTTGGAAAAAAAAAAAGTTTCTTAAATTAAGGCCACAGGCTGAGGCAGATTGTAGGACCAAAACTATTTATGGCACATTTACACTTAGGTGTATTTCCAAAAAATCTTAGACCTGCTTATGTTCAGGAGAAGCAAAACACCAACACCACAACTTTAGAACATCCAAACAAGTTTGAAGGAGATATTCACCAAAATATGCCTTTTTATTGGTAGCTGCAACGGTAGAATTGTAATACCAAGTTATATACGAAAAGTTTGTACGCGTACTAATTTTGTTCCTGACATTATATTTAGGAAATAGCATGACACACTTCATCCTTAAGCCCTTCTTAACCATAAAACACCACAGCTGGACAACCGGGAACAGTAACAACAGTTCAGCAACTGAACAAATGAATACAATGAATACAGAGAAACAGAATAATTTGTTAATTGGTTAGGTCCTAGGAAAACATTTTTTTCAATGAAACAAAATTCTTTCAAAGAACACAACAAAAAAGTAGAACAAGAAACATCATTTTGCGAAATACTGTAACAGAAATATATAAGCAAGCATAGGTAACTGCAGTACAATTTTAACATTATTCCAATCAATGCACACATCTAAAAGGCAAAAGACATAATTGCATTAGTATTTATAGTATAAACCAAGTTCAAAGGTTAGTATTTATTGTGAAGGTTGGAAAAGCAAACCTGTTCTTTTGTTGCGCTTATTACTGTTATATACTGGTATCTATGAAGACATGAACTGAAGCTACAAGGATCCATACCTCGCCCACTGCCTTGACTTTGTTTCCCAGAACTAACATTCCAATTGGGATACCTCTAAGGTTAGGGCAGCTTCTGATGTTGTGACCTGACGGGCCAGTCTTCACTACCTTGTACACTCCAGGTCCACCTCGAAGGAATGGCACGTCTTGTTCTTGCATCACTGCTTCCTGTGGGCAGTGTGAATTTAGGTCTTTGAAAAAATCATCAGTATTAGACCTAGATTCCTGAGAAGTTAAAAAAAAAAAAAAAAAAAAGGCAAAACAAACAGAATAAAACCTATTAGTAAGACCTTTGAACTCTTTAGATAATACTTATTTCAAGACTACAGTAGCTAAATTTAAGAGCTAAAAGAGATACTAGATACAGTGCTAATTTTAGCGTTCAATGATAACCAACTAACTACTAGCAAATTGCACATTATCTGAAAAGTCATTATATTATTCTTGAAACAAAAAACTGGTATAAAAGTAACCATTTATATAAAAGGAATATTTCTTATCTGCCGCTAAAGACAAATTCTTTATTCTAAGTGTTTAACTAAACCTTGTTTCATACTGACATTTATCAGGATACATATTCATTCTTCCTGCTGTACTTATGAAATGTTGTGAAAAAGACTGGGGCTACATAAAAAGAATTCAAATATTATCTCTTTCCAAATGATACGCTTCTTTTTTGATTTCACATTTAGAATACATTATTTAATTTAGAGTAAAGGTAAAATTATGACAGAGTAACAGCAACACCAGAGATTCTTAAATGCACATGTAAATACTAGTGCATATTTATTATTTTCACTATGACAATAAAAACAGTCTGCAAATTTTTTTCACCTGATACCAATTACAGATGAAATATTTACCCAAATCTGAAACGAGAAAACAGTTTTTGAGTTTCCTACCAAGAAAAATTGGTAGTTACTAAAAGAAGAGGAAATATATTAGCACAGATTTTTCAGCTAGCCATAGCTTAATTAAAAGGCTATTGCAAAGAAAAATATGAGGGATGGGAGTAACGTAACGCACATTTATATCAGAAGAAAGCAAGTGAGAAGCAGGAGCGAACTCTATTACGCTTATAATACAAGTAAGAGGTGCTTTTAAAAGGACACCTGAAATTTAAGAACTAAGTAACGCCCTACAGGATGAAGCCAGTGGTTCCCCTAATCCAGTATATTGACCTCAGCAATGTCAACAGGAGATGACCTTTAGAAGTAGCACTCAAGTCTTTAGTAGTGGTCTATCCCTTATACACCAACAGCATTTAAATTATTTTTATTATGGATGTTAGAGGGTATGCCCTGTTTTCTGTAGTGTTTGTTTATGAATCTGATTTCTATAAATTTGTTTAATTTATATATGTGCTGATATTTTCTGCCTCCACAATCTCCTGTAACAGAACCTTCCATGACTTCAATTCCTGCTGTGTTAAAAATACTTTCTTTTATCAGTTTAAAACCAAAGTTCTGCTTATGTTATTTCCTTTTTGAATCTGATTTCTATAAATTTGTTTAATTTCTTCTGGATGTGCTGATATTTTCTGCCTCCACAATCTCCTGTAACAGAACCTTCCATGACTTCAATTCCTGCTGTGTTAAAAATACTTTCTTTTATCAGTTTAAAACCAAAGTTCTGCTTATGTTATTTCCTTTTTAATTACTGCAATTTCCTCTGATCTCTTTTTTTTTAATTACTGCAATTTCCTCTGATCTCTTTAATTATCCCATTTTCGGGTTTTTCATATTGAAGTCTGGGCACAATGTCCAGAGTAAACAGCAGTCTTTCCAAAAGGCATTTCTACAAAAATGAATCTGTTCTGTAAACATGTAACTTTCAAAGCAAGTTAATGCAAGCTGAGATAAACTTGGCTCAAGGAAATATAATTCTGTATGTTTTATGGACAGTTTAAACATTGTCTATGTCTTGGTACAACAATGAAGTTTGCTATTTTGAGGAAAAAGACTTGGTGAAAAACAAGTTTTTAAATCTCTAAACCAGTATGCACAACGCTGAGTGTCATCTTCATTACAAAGTTCAAATGAAAAAACACTCAATCTCAACATCTATAGGGCTGCAAAGAGACTTAGACAAGCACCTCTGTAGATAATTTAAACTGCTTAACTGCACGTAACATAAATTGTTCCTATAACTGTATAATTTCTTTAAAAGATTAAGAATGGGCTGAGTATGTATTGTTTGTTGCTTTCTTCATACAAATACCGTCTTATTAAATGCTGCAACTTAATGTGTACCCTCCAGTAATAGAGAAAAAAAATTCACTAGTACATTCTGCATCAAAAAGAGAAATGAAAGTCTTTATGGTGTTACTAGGTCATCTCTCTGAATTTCTAATTTGGTTTTTTTTTTTTTTTTTTTTTTTAAAAAAAAGGAACGAATTAATGAAAATTCAATAATCTGCCCTGGCATTTTTTTCTCATCCTAAAGGAAGACACACAGATACAGCATTCTATGCAAATCTGCTATTTCCTGTAAAATAATTCAAAGTAAAATAGACTTCAAAGAATATTTAGTGTCAAATTGAGTCATAAGGTACAATCTGAAAACACGAGATACAGTGTGACTGTTCCTGTCACTTACACTCACCTTAGGGGGTAAAGCTTTGGAAGTCCATGAAAAAAAGTCCAAATCCCTTACTCCTTGGCTAGCATTAAAGACATTCTGAGCAACAAAGTTTAAAAAAAAAAAGACATATATCAACAAAGAAACAGGAACAAAGAAACACTGGAGGAAGAAGCTTGAGGTACTATAACGCAAACTTTCTCCACAAGTAAGTTTACTGGTAGAACGTTTTGCAAAAGGGGAAAGTTTTGTTTTCCTAATCAAGTCACCTGAGTCCATTGCTCACCATGGCAAATCATCCATTAAACAAAACCAGTTTTGTACGTCAAAAGCTCGAAATGGATGTAGTGTGTCATGCCATTTACTGAAATTAAGAGCCAGACATTTCTTAAAAAGCTCGAGAGTTCAGGCACAGAAAATCCCCACACTTCTGCTACAAAGAAACGATAGTTGGTTCCACCACAAACCACAGTTTTATAGCAAGACGGTCTGCTGTTCTGAAAGATAATTTCAACTATTGCAAAGACAACTGCACATGGACTTTTAGTCACCAAGTCAGAACTGACAATATGCAGAAGGGCTAAGCTCGCTGTTGTTGAAAGCAATTCACTTGCACAGAATGATTTCACTGCTTTGCACATCAAAATCGCGCCCTTTACCAGAGCCAATCATTTCACAGAGTGCTGCAAGGAGAACGATTGCTAAGATTTCATTAGTTTTATAAAATAAACAGTGCGTTTAGTAGTTTGTTGTGAATGATCATAGACCAAATAGAGCTGCCAGAGAGACTTCACTAATTCTATAACCAATTGCCTGTACTATAGAGATGAGCACTGCTCTTCTGTGCATTTTCTCCTCTCACAGAACAGCTAGGACAGCATTTTTTAATCACGAAGACACGAAAAAGAATCCATCTTTTCTCCATAAACTGGTTTCTACTAATTTCAAAGACATTTTTGCTGTTCCTGTCAAATGAAACATTAATAGTACATATACAGTAGCATTAATAATCGGTATAACAGAATCCCTTTGGCAAAGTAACAATTTTATCTGTATGATGAGAGGTATCAAAATCATTTCCTATCCCCATCCTGACAGGGGAACCAAGTGAAATCCTTGAACAGAAGTCACATTAAAATTTAACAGTAGTTAAAAGAAAAGGCAATGAACCCCTTTAAGCAGAAACAGTACAAAACACCCTTGGCCTGCGCCTCTGTGTTCCTTGAAAAAACATTAACACGTTAAGAGTAAGTAAAACCATGCTTGTATCCCGTGATAGAAGCAAATCATCTAACTATATACTGTTTGCAAAACTTCTTACATCAAATTTGTCATACAAACAATCTGCAACTTTGACAAAACCAGGGAAATGACCAAATACCAGCACTTCTTTAGAATTTAGTACCTCTACCCAAAATTGAAAGAGGTAGCAATGCACATAGTGAGATATGTTTTAGGGCACTGGGGAAGGTGTTATATAGGAAGACTGGCAGAGTGATGTCTTTCTTATCAATTTGGCATAAAACTATGACAATTATTAAAAGCCTACATTTGCCTGATAAGAGCGTACTTCATAGGCATCCAATGTAGTTTAATGGACTATTGATATTACTTTGCAGTGTATCTCATATTTTGTGATGGACTTCTACTGTACAGAGAAACATCCACACCTAAAAATATAGTTTCAAATATCTGCTTTTGTATGCTGTAGAGCTGTATGTATAAAACATAAAAAAGAAACCAACAGCAGTGAAGTGGGACCATGCTGGCTTCACAGTACCATGCAGATCAAACTGAGTTCCCTTTGCTCTGGGAACTTGAGATGTTCCTGGCTATGAGCACACCATATGCCAGATCAGTCATGCATCTGAGAATTAAGTTTTGATTCTGAAGAAACTACTACACACAAGCTTTATATGGAGACCTTATACTACCATCTGTAGGTTTAGTTCATTTTTTCCTTTCAAGCCTTCCCTTCCAAAAAACTAAAAATTATTTCAGGAATTCATACTTTTTTCCAATACAGTTTAAGTTTCAGAAATCAAAAAATTAAATACTAATTACTTCATTTCGTGACCAAAAATTAGCAGACCATTAAGAAGCATTTAAAATCTCAATTAATTATTTTTCAAAACTAAGGCTTACCTAAAACAACCATCTTGACACCTTACCCACCACAGTCTTACTCTCCAATTGCTCCATGCCTAAAGCAATGGTAGAAATCTACTGTGAATGTCCTTCGATGCCTCCACAGAACATTCAGCTTTGTGAGGTTCTGTGATCAAACACTGCAGTCTACATAACTACTTTTGGTTCTTTCTTCCACTGCTACAGTGGTTTAAAAAAATTTGCGGGTTCTCAATCCTGTTTGCCTATGGTGGTTGGTGAACGTAATAGTAAAACTGGGCAGTAGGGTACAATATTCCCTATAAAGTTTGATATTTAAAATGAAGTAACAAAAATGTATTCAGAATATTATTTTTAAAAGTCAAGTTCCAGAACTTAGACAAGGTAAAATCCTATTTCTCCCTAGTGTGTACTGTTTTCTGCTGTATGTACCTTTCTGCTAAGTACTATGTGCAATCATGCATATGTAACTGTCCCTATATGTAACACCCTCTGTCAGAAGTATTTTTTCAAAAATTTACAGTTGTCTAGGTTGCAAGGGATCTTTAAAGATCATCGAGTCCAACCATCAACCTAACACTGCCAAAACCACCACATAACCATGTCCCTAAGCACCATGTCTACCCATCTTTTAAACACCTCCAGGCATGGTGACTCATCCACTTCTGTGAGTAGTCAGTTCCAATGTTTGATAATCCTTTGGTGAAGAGGCAATTTTGGTGATTTTTCCGAAGATCCAACCTAAACCTCCCCTGACACAACTTTAGGCCGTTTCCTGTCGTCCTATCATTTGTTACTTGGCAGAAGAGACCAACCCCCACCTTGCTACAACCTCCTTTCAGGCAGCTGTAGAGAGCAGTAAGGTCTTCCCTGAGCCTCTCCTCATGTCACAAGACAGGAAGAAAAGTAACTACCAGAGAAGGAAAACAGCAATCTCTTATGACTCATACTCAAACCCAAAAATCAGCATCTATTAAATTCATAGTCTCATAATCATACTACCTTCAATGGATTGGATGCTCAGTGTTAGATCAATGGCTACATGGATCTCAGGAAGAAATTTTTTACTATGAGGGTACTGAGACACTGGAACAGGTTGCCCAGGGAAGTTGTGGATGCCCCATCCCTGAAGTGTTCAAGGCCAAGCTGGATGGGGCTTTGAGCAACCTGCTTTAGTGGGAGGTGTCCCTGCCCATGGCAGGGGGGTTGGAACTAGATGATTTTTGAGGTCCCTTCCAAACCAAACCATTCTGTGATTCTATGGCAGCCCCTCATGAAAGAATTTGACGGCACAGCTTTTCTTAAGGTGAATGACCACAGCTCAAATAAATAGTATGGCAGCTACAATAGATCTCTGCTTTCCTGTGATCATTTTTCTTTAAATATAATAGCTTTGGTCAAACCATAGAGAAATAGTGTATTTAAGAGATTTAAGATACTCAATATTTGCTTTATCATAAAATATATGGTTAAAATGTAAACACAATATATATGCCAAGAGGACAAAAGGCTGAAAAATTCTACCTTTTTTTGGCGTGTTCACTGTTCTATTAATACAGTGCTGAAACAGAAGAATTCAAACTTTCTTGAAAAAAAATACCTTAATTATATTTTACAAAATTCACTGAGAGATTTTATTTACTTAAGGGATGATTAGAAAAAGCCTGTATGCTTAAATGTGACAGAGTAACGTAATTGGAGTTGCCAAGTCTGCACATGTGTAAGTTGAATAAAAATTGAGTATAATAAAAGTAACATGACATTCATTTGAACAGGGAATACGATGACTAATTTAGCTACTTGATTTTCCATTTGTATTTTCAGTCACACGAGAGACATTTGCCTTCTTCTGAAGCCAATACTGGTAGAACAGCTTTGGATTCTAAAAATCTTGTATATTGACGGATTTTTTTTATTACATTCTGCCCATCATGTCATTTAGTTACCCGAATAAACAGAAAAGGGTGTGAAATATTCCACATCTGCTCAATTTCATCTACAGCATTTATTGCTCAATTGAACATCTTTTGCTGCACAAATCATTCACCCCTAGAGGACTGCATGATAAAATTTGAAAGCTTAATAAAAATATAGTTCTTTTCAAAGATCATAGAATAGTTTAGGTTGGAATATCATGACCTTTTAAAGGTCACCTAGTTCAACCTTCTCTGCAGTAAGAAGGGACATAATTTTCTTGGACAGTTTAGAGACAGACAGACATATTTTTGAATACTCTCAAATCAGTTATCACTTTAAAAGAGATTTTACTCTAAAACCTTCTACTAAGAAAGCAGTATCACTGTATGTGATCAAGATTCAGCAGGAAAAAGAGTTTTAAGCTAAGTTACAAAAACTAGGAGCTTACGAAAGAGTTTATTGAATTTCATCAAGTTGTGTGGTGCATAATGCTATGACAGCAACCATTAAAGACTAAGTCATTCAAAAGTAAGCCACTGAACCTTGACTTTTGTTTTGTGGCCTTTAAGAAAGAAAGAAAATGTTAGGGAACGTTTTTTTCCTTTTTTCCTCTTATTATTATGAATCAAGCCAACAAATCTTAATGCTTAAATATGGTCATAATGAAATTAAACAGCTTCAGGGCTAAGTCCTTTCAAAAATTCAAAAATATGAGAGATTCAAAGAGACCTTCCATCTGAAAGTAGCTCAAAACACATCTTATTATGCATAGCTACATTGTTATGATAGTTGCTTTTCTAAGACTTTAGCTACGTTGGCTACTGGCTGCTTACTGATTAGAAGGTAAGAAAACACAGGACTTTCACCTTTGTGCCATTAAGGACACAATATAACTGGTTAGAAGAAAATCAGTAATATCTACCAACTTCTTATAGTTCAGATGGTATCAAAACTAATTCACAGCCACTGTTTAAGAAAAAAAAATCTTTAACATTTTATTGGAACTTTACAGAAGCATTTAGAGTGAAATGTATGACAATTAAATGCTGTTTTTCAAATTTAATTGTACCTGACCTATTCAAATAAAATTTGAATTATCAAGATTATATTATCAAGACTGAATACTCAGTTTATTTATTTATGACAGCCATTTCCTTTCAAGCTTTTCTCAGAGAGCACAGGGTATGTTCTTCTCTAGAAATGGGTACTAGAGTCATTTGAAATGTGCCAACCAGTAGATAAGTGACTACTGAGCTCAAATCTTTTCCCCTCAGCAAGTAAAAAACCACTAAGAATAGAAAAAATTAAATAAAATCTAACAAAATATAACACCCATCCAGGCTTATGATACTGCTGCATACATATATTAACGTTTTGTGAAATTAGCTATTTCCTAATGAGTATCAATTTCTAGGGCCAAAAATACGAGTAAGATTTTAAGCAAAGCTTGTATTTTTTTAATTTTTTCTTATATTCTACAACAAACTGCATAAACATGCCATCACAGAGTTCAAGTGACTGATGATTGAGTACAGCAATAATTTACTTGCCAAATACAGTATTAAAGTACTTCTGCAAAATAAGAAGAAATATCCACAGAGTTATATCAACAAATAATTTATAGTCAAGAAGGTGAAGAGGAAGAAGATCTAATTGCATCATGTAAGAGTGTTAGCCAGAACACAGGTTACAGCCAGGGGAATTTATGAATTGCCAGATTTGGCTACTAGCAAACAGCCCAGTTTTACTGAAACTGGGAGTATCTCTGTCTATGACTGGAAAACATGAATAGGGTGATGTTACTGGCTGCCGGTGTTTAATATGGCTAAATATTTGTATACTGTCTTCAACTGCAGCAGCAGCTCACTCATACAAGAGGACAAATCAAATCTAAACAGCTGTATTAGCAAGCAGAATAGTTCTAACATTCTGTGATGAGCCAGAAAGGCCTGCTCTTTCACAGATTTTTGGAGAAACACTGGTTTAGCTAATATACTTTTTTTCTTTCCTTTAAGCTGTATCTTGTTTACAGAAAAAGTGCAACCTTCAAACTGTAGTGATGGGGATCGCCATTAAGGTTATCCAGATAAATTATGCTTACTCTTATAAATTATTTTTTTACTCAGCTTTGATGCTCTGGGATTCTTTGATTCACTAATAAATTGATAACTCAAGGATTTAGGTGTAAAACTCACAAAAAAAATATACACAAAACCCAAGAGAGCCTAAAGGACTTTACAAGTATTTTTGAAAAAGCCTCAATTGCATTGACTCGCTGCAGGCTGCAAGCCTCTTCTGAAATCACCACACTGGCAGGCTACTTTATGGACAATGACATCTTGAATCAGAAACAGCTGGTGCAGACCACAATCTCATCCTTTTGCACACTGTTACAGCAGTCCATGCACTTGGGCTTCGGTTCTACGAAAAGAGGCTTCTTCAACATAAAAAGCCTCAAAAATGTTTCTACACTCCACCCTCATTACACAATAGCCCTCAACAATGCAAACACATACAAGGTAGTATTTGGTAATTAAAATACTATTTACCTCAGGACTCATTTGCAGCCTTAATTAAAGAAAGTCTTGTAATGAGGATAGAGTGTACTTTCGGATATTTTTCAAAGGCACCTTTTACTTACGTCAACAGGTACCAGAAGGCTCTTGCCAAGATGCTGGTTAAAAGAGAGACACCAGGCTTCAGTGTAACCATTCATGTTAGGAACATACTTCTTTATTGTCTCATCATTCAGCCTCAGCCAAACACCATCATCATTGTGGATCTATGGGAAACAAGCAACAAAAACGAGCCATGCCCTCCTGTAACTGTTCCGTAGCCAGTAAGGATCAGCAGACTTCAGACAAACAGGCAATAGTAGCAAGGAAGTAATGATCTTCACTACCCTGACAAAATGTAGGGATAGGTAAAGAGAAATACCGACAAAATCAGAATTTCAAAGCAATGGAAGGCGTATCTTTTGAGAAGGCAAGGTGCAAAGATAAATTTAAATCGGATCATGCAATAGTAAGAGTTGCTTTGAGAGAAAAAGAGGAAAGAAAGCCAAGCCTTCATAAGCTCCCCACTTTCCGTTTATCCACTGCTGATACAGCTTAGTAAATTGCAAAAATACTCCTTGTATATGAAATTATATTGCAAGAAAAATACATGCATAGTAGTCTAATAACTAGTGATCTTTCAGAAATGCAAGTGAAAGATGTAATGAAAATGACACCTACATCTGAATTTTTGTGTAGAGTTGAGAGAGTAAGTCATTAACAGCTAAATCCTTAGAGAAATTATAAGATGAACACTTGGAATTTTGTGTCCTCAAATAAGAGTCTCAAAAGTTTGTTATAGAGGTTTTCAAGTCAGTAAATTAAAAGGAAATGACAGCTTGAAAAAATAAATTAGTAAATATTTAGATTTTTGCAATTTATACTTTTATGTTCTTAAGTTGTACATCCGAACATGAAAAAAAAACATTTGCATGAATTAACTTTACATCTTAGCCCAATTTTCAACAGAAATGTCTTATTACCTCGTCAATGAAAGTGATGGATCCATTGACTTTCACTATGCCTATCTGCTCACTCTGAAGGGAAGGGTGGCTACGGATACGAAGCCCTGCACTGTCCTTGGCCACAAATTTGCGAACCTAAGAGAAGCAAAGGAAGACAGTAAGGAAGAAAAAATTGGAACAGAGCTCTCAGAGTAAAAAGAAATAGGTTTAACAGATTCTGAAATGCTAGCGACGAGACGGCAGTTTTAGAGTTACAGTTTGTTGCTAGTTTCCCATGGCTGCTGTGTATTACTGCACTTCTTTACTATAACCCATAAAATCATCATGTTCCAAAAAAATCTTAAAAGTGCACTGATTCAGTCTCGGAAAGATCTCTGTTATACCACACAATATTCAGTACAAGCTTTTGATTCTTTAAACTGCCCCCAACCCCTTTTTATTCATTCTTACAAGTTTCAAGGGTTTTACCTTTTCCAATTTAGTATTTCCAGTAACTGATCAATCTGGGATTACCGGTTCTCATTTGCACAACCATGACATTCTGGTTAGTCAGCTTTTTGCCCAAAATTCGGATATTTTCCTTAACTAAAGAGTTTAAATAGCCATTTAAAAATAGAAGAAGAACAGATCTTCCTACTTCTTGATTTTATATTTCAAATAGCTATTTCAATAGTTTCTCCCTTTCTCACAGGAAAGTTAGATCAGATGCTCCTTGTTACTAGTTTGATTTACTACAAGCCTCCGAAATCTTCCAGTTGTTGCTTGCTATAACTTTTTCACCATTCAAACACATTATCAGGCAACTGTCCCACAGAGAACAAACGTAAGCCATCCTTCTGGTCTCTGGTTTTAAGTAATGCATATAGTCTATGCATGTGGTATAAAACCTTTTTCTTGGAAGGTTATTTTCAAACTCCACACATAAAATAGAAAAAAAATATCAAGGGAAGTATGGAATCAACCTTTAACTTAACATAAAGCATGGGATGATATGGAAAGAATAAACTCAGGAAAAGGTAGGTAATGAAATGTAACAGCAAAGTGCATGAATTAGTTTGTTTTTTTCCCTAAAAAAATTAATCATTTTAAGAAGTGGCATTCATATTAAGGCTAATTTAAAAAAAAAAAAAAAAACAAAACACAAAACAACAAATCACAGAAGCATGTAAAGAATTTTAAATGTAACTTACTCTGAAATGTGCAAGGTTTTGCTTACTAACAATCCTATTACTCCAAGGATTTAGATTTCTCTCAACAGGCAAAACAAAGACTTTCAAGGTCCTTGTAAAAATAGAAGGTTGAATCACTGCTGAGAGTGCCTTTCAATATAAAAAAGCCTATAAGCCAAGTCTTGCAAATTAGGGTCCCTGCATTATTACCCCAAAATGTTACTTCAGAAAATCACATGATGGGCTGGCTTAGTTTGATTAAAATCTTGAATTTAGAGGAAGAAAGACTCACAACCAAGATGCATAATTTAGAGGAAGAAAGACTCACAACCAAGACGTAGATATGCACAGGCCTGTAAAGAGCATTTTCCCCCTTTGCAGCAGCTAAATACAAGAGAAAAGAGATGAAAAGTCCTCTTGTGCTCATTTATGATCATCATGAAAAACTTAATTGTCTGAGTCTTCTTTCTGATACAGCACCTCTTTGCTTGGGATATTTCTCTATGGCACAACGGTTCAGGAACTCTGTCCTGTAACACCTCCAGAGTCAGTTCTTCCATGGAGCACACACAAACCAGACTCCAACTAAAAGAAGTGGCTAATGCAGAAGGGCGTTGCAATTAACATGTGCATCTCCCTTAGTTCTTCTCCAGCAGTTTTCAAGAGCTTTGGTGCTCTGCCTTCTTATTTGGTGAATCTGAAGAGAGTTACACCTGGCAGCGCAGGAAGGTGCGTTGTGTAGGATAAAGCAGCCTTAACAAGGGGGTTAACCTTCTACGAAGGGATGCAGAAAGCCATCCCCTGCCCAGACCTCTTGGGCTTGGTGTCTGGTTTTTTTTCTGCAATTGATGCAAGCCATTTGTTCACTGATGTAAGGACAGAAGAAACAGTCAAAATGTATTAATGACAAATCGTTCTGGCACCAGTTTTGGCCCTTCCAACTCAGCTAAATTTCTTCTGGTTGGTTCAGCTACCCCAAATTACATTACATAGCTTGAAAGATAACGTTTCCC
This sequence comes from Calidris pugnax, assembly GCF_001431845.1. Taxonomy (NCBI): domain Eukaryota; kingdom Metazoa; phylum Chordata; class Aves; order Charadriiformes; family Scolopacidae; genus Calidris; species Calidris pugnax. Next base: position 9,636,710 of record NW_015090999.1, on the reverse strand, counting down.
TCAGTAGGATAGGGGTAGAAAATAATATTTCCTGCAAGTTAGCTAATCTAAGTTTCACAGCCAGTGAGGAGGCAGCAGTTATGGGTCATATACTCCAGAACACAGATCACTATGATAATCTCCTTTACCAACGTGGATGGACAGGAAAACCAGATTTTTATTATCTGACTTTAAATAACAGAGAATGAAGAAATCATAATTATAATATTCATTTTTCAACCTGTGATTCAAGTAACGTTTGAGTAATAAATTTTGGTGTTCCTAGCTGAGAACACATCACCCCTGAGAACACACTGCTAGTGTCCTTTGGTTATAACTGTCTGAAATTTCAGGCTGACAAAGAAGCAGCAGCAGCTTCTAGGGCTCAACTAAGCCCTTTTTCTCAACGGTATATTGGTATATTGGACTGTCTCTGACTGATACATGTCTAATCTGCGTTCTTGGCCTCAGAGGCATGGAGCACAGTACAATAATTACCTTTCTATATTATAAAGAATACTCCTGTTCAAACACAAAGAATTATTCTAACCTGGTTTGTTACGTGATTTATTACAACATAGAAGAAAGAAGACTGATAAAATTATTTACCATGAAAAGTCTAGTGTATGTTTGCGGCAGGCTCTACAGACACTATATACAGGACAGAAAGATGGTTTCTCTTTCAAAGAGACTACAGCTTGGAACAAGAAACGAGACATGAAAGTAGAATAGCAGAGGGAGACAATTAAACACTAAGCAAATGCCTCGGAATACCAGAGGCTTAACGTTTTCCAAGTATTTTTAACTGTCATGAAGACTATTACTTAACAAAATGTAGCTACTATGTATGAACCAGTCACCTCAATTCCAACTGTAGTAACTGAAAAGAAAGAAAGCACTCCCATCCAGCAGCTTATCTCATCTTAGACCAGATCTGTGTCCCACTTTGGTGACAGCAAACACCACAATGATATCTTTGTACAAGCTCATCATCACATAAGTTCTGTGAGATGAATCTTACCCAGTAGGAACTGGGAGTTTTATTAAGATAATGAAGTAATGAGGAAGTCTTCCTTCCAAGAGAAGGGAGAAAGCCTAAAATTATTTTTTTTAAATAATTTTTTTTTAATGATAAAGAAATTGCAATGAGGGATAAAAAAATTGGGTGGAAACTAAAGGTAAATTTATTATTTTTATTTTGAGGTGTGGGTTCAGGGAAAAGAATCCTGTTCATGGCAGAAGCAGATACTGGATGCATTTACAGACTGGGGAATAGTACAACAAAGTTACTGTTTCTAGGTTATTCAGAAATTTGGAAACTAAATAAACCAGGGCACACTGTATAGGTAAAAAGTTGGCAAACACCTGATCCTTTTTGTGACCACGTATTTCTTAGCCACCTCTGAAGTTGCAATAAGATGAGGAAGGATAACCTTGTGGTATTTCAGAATTCCACATTGTTTAATACAGGTTTATTCCACAAAAAAGAGATTCAGTGCCTTGTGTAATATCCTTTCCCTCTGTGCCTTAGAGAAAGTGGAAAACGGTTCCCTCATCTGGGCATTCTCCTTATAGCACTGCCACACCACCTTTCAGCTTTCCTCCGTTATTTGTGTCTACTTCAGTCCCTCAGGGTGGAATGGTAAGGTGAAATGAGGAAGTCAAAAGCTACAGAAGGGATAACTTTTAAAAATAAAATCATGATGTCTTAAGAAAGGAAGTTAACACTAAAGAAACTGATTTTGGGTTTTTTGTACAATTCATTTCATAGTAAAACTAAAAAAAACCAAAACTAATAATAATGCAGAACTTGCTGCACAATGTTTGTGTGACAAGCCAAGACTAAGGGAGTTTCTGTAGAACTTCTAACAGTTTTATTAATGGATAGACAGAAAGAAAATGGAATGAGTATCTTTCACATTATCCAGTATATTAATTTCATTCCATTCAGCACATTAAAGTGATTTGCAAATATCCGTAAATCCTGCACCACTATACACTATAACACAATAAAGTATGCTTTGAAAACTGAAATTCCACCCAGATATAAGTATGTGTTTGGGTTTGTTTTTTTTTCAATTCTCCAAACCTTGTTTGGCTGAGGCTCTGCTTTTGGTTTAATAAGTTGGGTTCCAGGAGGTATCATTCCCTTTGGAGGATCTTTTACTTTCACTTCTAGCCCAGCATCTATAAACAAACAAAAATTAAGTTTAATTAAAAATACATATAAAGGGATATATCCAGAGGTCCCTTCCAACCCCATATGATTCTATTCTATGATTTATTCCCGCACGGTAAGGAACAATTTTCCCTTTTCCTAGGTTCTTCAATGTTGTTTTTTTTCCCCTTTAACTATACATCTCTCTTGCCTCTGAAAAAAGACATTTTTCTTGCAACAGAGAGTAGAGAATACAAAACTCTTTTAATCTTGTAGTCCAACCACATTACAAATACATGATTTCCCAAATATGTTCCTATTTAAAGTAGAGAATAGCCGTGGTCTTTTTTCTTCTAAGAAAGAAGAGGGAATTAGATAGAAGGCTTTTGAACGAAAACTTGGATGCTAGATTTTGCTATGAACTTTAATACTAAATCTTACGAACACCAAGACATTTATCAGTATACAAACTGGATATAATATAAACTTCTGCTTAAGTATAGTGAAAATTAAGTACCTATTTCAATGCCATCTATGGTAACATGGATGGTATAGAGACCAACAGCTCCAGGAGTCCAGTTTGCACAGTATGTACCATCATTATTGACTCTGATCAACATGTTTTCACTGGGTCTAGGCATAAACAAAACAATTAAAATTATTAAACAATTACTGTCATTTTGAAAATAATAGGTAATAGTTTGGGACCACTTTTTTTTTTTCTTTCAGATCATTGAAATATCACCTCTCCCCATTCAATGTACTAATTCCATATTATTTACAAGTTATAAACCTCTATACCACATTCATTTCTAGGAAATGATGAAAGAAAATACTCAAATAATAGCTAATACAAATAAGGAATCAACATTAAAACAACCAAGAATGAAAGATTTTAAACAGAATATCTATGAAAAATCTCTAATATTAATTAAAATTCAAAATTAAATTAAATAACTAAATTTAGATAAGTCTCTAAATTATAAAATTTAAAATTCTAAATTTAATTAAATCTCTAAATTTAAGATACTGAAGTAACACATGATTTTTGTAGTGTTTCCACCTTTAGACCAGATTATTCAGGCAGTCAAGTCTTGTGACTCCAGATGTAAGCAGAAATGATAGGACAAATTCATTTTAGTCCCTATTAAAAAGCAATTCTTCAACATTTACCTCTTTGGTGTTGGTGAAGCAAAGCGTAGCTCTTCAAAAGAATAATTTTCATATGCCTATAAACAGATTAAATTCAACAAACACAAAATCAACAGTTATCATTTATATTAAAGTCACTAATAAAGAAAGTAGAGTTATTTTTGCAAAGAACTTACTAATGTAATTTTACATGCGCCAGAAGCACTGAGCACAGAAACCAATTCCAAATGTATATCCATATGTATACATACATGAAACAAGTATCTTTAAATTATCTTTCCCTTTAAATGGCCATTATTTAGAATCATAGAATTGCCCAGGCCGGAAGGGACCTCCAAAGGTCATCTAGTCCAACCTCCCCGCAGTCAGCAGGGACACCCCCAACTAGACCAGGTTGCCCAGGGCCTCGTCGAGCCTCTCCTTGAATATCTCCAGGGAAGGGGCCTCAACCACCTCCCTGGGCAACCTGTTCCAGTGCTCCACCACCCTCACAGTGAAGAACCCTCTCCTAATCTCCAATCTAAATCTGTTCCCTTCCAGCTTGAAGCCATTTCCCCTTGTCCTGTCACTACAGGCCTTTGTAAACAGGCTCTCCCCAGCCTTCCTGTAGGCTTCCTTCAGGTACTGGAAGGCCGCTATTAGGTCTCCCCGGAGCTGCCTCTTCTCCAGGCTGAACAACTCCAGCTCCCTCAGCCTGTCCTCGTAGCAGAAGTGCTCCATCCCCCTGATCATCCTTGTGGCCCTCCTCTGGACCCTCTCCATCAGGTCCATGTCCATTCATATTTAGATAATAAATATACTTACTACTAACAAATGAGCAAACTAACATCAAACGTTCCTCATTCAAAGGGTCCATCAAACCTTGAGATTAATTTCTGGACACCTTGACTTGCTCCACTGTCAGTTACTGCAGAGTATCTGATGCGTTGCAAGGTCTATGACCGTAACATCTGTGTGAGCAAGTCTATTACCAATTACTGCAAAAGCAGCAGCAGGTGTCTGGGGACAATGGTTATCAAAAACCCCATCTGGCTTCCAGTCTTGAATTAAGAATGTATTTCCCGCTCCCCCTCAAGTCACTGGCAAAAATACCAAGTAGCATCAAGCCAAGAAGTGATCTTTGGAGTACCCCAAGTGTAAAAACCAACTAAACAAGCACGCCACACTTGATATACACTCCCCCTTATTCTAAATATCTTTTCAGACAGGTGATTTAACAAGTTTTTAAACTATTTGTTGTACACCACGTTTATTTCATAGCTCATTCAATGGTCCATTACGACACTATTTAGTAGCCAATAACCCTATTTACACGTAGCTACTGCAGCGCTATCCTCCCTAGAAAACAATCCTGGACACTCTCAAAGATGATAGTTTGCTGATTCTCCTCCAGTAAGTCCATATCGATTAGACTAAGTATTATCCTTCCCTAAGTCCTGATTAATCATGTCATATTAATTTGTCTAACCGCTAGTTATACGCACCATGTCACATCTCTTAACTGGGTCAACATGTTATGTATATGTAAATATATCATGGGTTCCAAAAATATACACAAATCAATACTAACTGTTCAGTTTCCACCTTTGGCCAGTTCCTGCTGGCAAAGTCTCTGAGCTGATACATTTGACAGTGGCCAGATTCAACAGATGTTGTTTAATATTCATACACTGACACACAAATCAATCATACAGTCTTTTTACTATGCTGAGCTCTTATTTTTCCCTATGTTCACTAGTAACAGTTTTTAATACAGATTCACTGCAACACTCCGACTCTGTATGGATAACACTGATTTGACTTCCCCTCCGCCATTTCAATAGCTGTTTTCATTGTTCCTGACTCAGACTAGTTTTTAAATCAGTGTAATCAAAATCAAAGACAATTTTTCTTTTTAAATGCTAATTCAGTTTTAAACTGCTTTAGAGTTTAGGCAATTGGCCCTTTTTATGCACCTAGTTTTCTGCTGAAGTTAAATATAATGAAAGTAATTTGTAGTAGATATATTTTTAGATTGCGACCTACCTGAAATATACATTTTTCTTTCTCCTTTGCGTACCTTTACGTACTTTGAATGCTGAATTGCATAGTTACATGGCTAGAGAGCTGGCAACTTACCTTCATCATTGTAATAGCAATATATCGAGCTTCTTTTACTATCATTGGCTCATAGGAGGAGTCAAGCTTTGGTGAAGGAAGTCCCCCAAAGGTCATGTCGCTGCTAGGGGAGGCAGCTGTTGCAGGACTCCCTGGTATCCGTTGCACCTTTTTAACTTGTTCTTGTTGCAAAGATGTTTTTTTCTGAGAAACAGGAATAGCTTTGACTTCTACCTGCAATAAGACATGGAATACAGAAGATGATTTAGGGAGGAAACATACACACACACGCATTCTTTTAGATCCCATAAGGTACAGTGACAAAAGTGCTTAGACCACTCGCTATAAATCCAGCTGCCTACACTTAACACTTTGTAAAGCCAAGTACAGCTTCTCTGAAAAACATAAATGTACAGGAGAGAAGCACCCAACCAACTTTGCATGTCATCAGTAAAGGCTAGCATCAATTCTGCCCGTCCCAGAGCACTCCCTGGGAAGCAGCACGCAGTCTGACACGTCTAGCTAAGCTTTCCCACAATAGAAAATGCCCAAAGTAGGGAAGAGAGCCTTCCAAATGAGCGCACAGGTTTCAGAGTGAGTCATCAGGGCCTGCTCAATCTGGATCAGAAGCGGGCAAATTGGATCTTGGCTTGTTCTGTCACCCTAGTACATTAGCACACTTTACACATTTTATCTGACTTATGCATGAAATGGTGGTGGCATATGTCATGGCATACAGAACTTGAGAATTTTGTGGATTTAGAGGTAAGAGAGTCTGACTACGCTGAATTTGCAAATGCCACTTTCTGCCCTGTACAGGAGTATTCTGTGGAATACCTACAACAAATACTAAAAGAAAGCATGATGAAGTGTAAGAACAGCCAAGATGACAATAATTACCTTCATGTTAGGCACGTGAACAACATCCCCATACTGGTCTTTTGTTTGTACAGTAATAACAGTTGGCCAACCGCATCGAATGTCATCCTTATTCAAAATCAATGATGTTTTTTGAGGGTCAGCATATGAATCTGGCTGAAGCCACCTACGTCAAAGACAAACAATATTACACTCTTGCAGAACCCCAAAAGATAAATTCCTACTTTGTACAAAAATGACTTCCAGCTAAGCAGGGATGCAGGTGGTCTGAATACTTAAATGCTTTTACCTAACATATTAATAGAAGCAATACAGTCAAATAGCTCTACTTAACTAATATTTGATGCAACTATTAAAGTTCTATAGCAAGCTGCAAGTAACAGTGCACACATTTTGAAATTTAACATATAACTAAACATGTTCTATTTTGTTGCAAAACTGAAACATTACAACTATGAAGCAATGGTTTTATTCGTGCAGCGCACCGATTTTTTACCTTGCAAGTCGTCCACCACTTGATCCTGGTACACAAGCAATGAAATCCTCCAGAAATGACTGCTCATTGCTTTGTACCTGCAGCGGAAGATTTCCTTCAAGAGCTTCCAAAATGGTTGGCGAGTGAGATAATGCCAAGCCTTTCCCAAGAATGCCGGAGTGAGATTTGCACACCTGTTTTGTTTTTTTTTTCCCCCCCACAGGGGTTGGGGATGAAAGGACAGAGACAGAACAGTTTTTCAGTATCTTATATGTAGACATTTTCCCATAATATGACACAGACACTTTGGGCACGGAAAACCATCCAAGTAGTGGAAGACAGGACAAACTCTGATGAGAAGTTAAAAAGAAAAGTCAGGTAATTCCATAAAACAATCATTTATGTCATACAAGATTAAAGGAACTTGCGTTGAGAGAGAATTTCTGGAAAAACGACTAAGGTAACATGAACTTCCATGCTAAGAGTATCCAAAACTGTTGAACTGTGGCCAGCAAACAAATTAAGAAAGTATTTCTTAAAATGTGACCAATGAGCATGTTCCAAAAGAAAATAAAAAGCTAGAGATATAATTTATAGAACAGAAGATCTCTTAAAAGAGACATTTTGGGTGAGACAAAGTAAAAGAAATCCCTTCTTCGCAAGAAAGGAGGTAGAAAGATGCAGAAAATATTTAAGACAGAACTAAAAGTGCAAATGAATCCATTACTTGCATGCACATTCCTAGCTCAGGTTTTGAATTAGAACAGAGAGGGTCCAAAAAGAGACTGCTGAAAACAATATTTCTTTCAAGGGAACATCTGATTCCTCCTAGGCAGTTTCTCTTTACTCTTCTGTCATCTAAGGCCTATGCAATGTTGTCATACTGTAGCACTGATACATTTTTCCAGCAAGCTGTGCGACAACTGCATTTCAAAACAGCTGCCCTGAAGATAATTATGACAGAGATAAAGACTGTGAAAAGTCCTTTTTCACTGTGCATCAGCAGCTAGGGGGATACAATTAGGGAGCTACTGAGAAGCATTAGCAGCCATCACAACAAATAAAATACATCATCAGTCCAGAACGCCTGAAGTCATATTATTTGGGACTTGATAAATGTTACTGTTCAACTGAAAAAGTGACTTTATTTCTGCAATTACAAAGACACGTGCATATTTAATTTTGGCAACATCTAAAATTTGTAAAATCATGTAACCTAAGCCAGACACCTATATATTTTGAAAAATATTTGGTCATCTAACTTCCTCTGCAATATTTTATGCATTTTTTTCTAAGCATATTTATTTCTAAAAAGATTCCATGTAAATGCCAAACTTCTGTACGTCTTTCTTAAACTGTGTTATAACAAGCCAAATTCCCTACTTCCGTAGCAGTCAAAAAGTTTCAATGCGATTATGTGCCGAAGTATGTTGCAATGGAAAAAAAACCAAAAGAGCAGTGTACCTGTAAAGCAGCCTCTTCAAGAATCTCAAGATCTTCTTCAAATTCATTACCTGCTGTAAAAATAGAACTTATTTTCACAACAAAAAAGAAATCTTTTTTTTCCTAACAATAATATTGATATTTACATATCAATATGTAAATTTACATTTGATGGAACACAAAATTCAATTGTGTTCAGTGAAGTCTTTTATATTACAAAATTTAAGTTTGCAAGATGATGTGTATCATTTTTTAACCAGCAGTTGAAAGACTAATACTTTCAAGTAACACAATAAACATGCAGTACTGTGTAGCCCAGTGCACAAACAAATAAACAATATACATTACACAAAACAAAAATTTGGTACTTGTCTTCTTATCTCCAAGACAGTATGTATGGCAAGTCTTTGGATGGGACTAGATACTTTTAGAAAAAAAGATTTTGGGAGTTCAAGATGGTTTCTGGGAAGCAGGACCTAAAAGTATGCACCAGCTGCTCCCTTTTAAGAACTTACCATAGCAACAGTATTTGAAAACCTGATAAACTCTGCACAATTTTGTAAATTATGACTTCTCCTAAAACATAAAACTCAAATACATTCTATTATACAGTATTTGTTTCGCGCAAATGCAACTCAAAAGTCTGATTCCAGGGTGACCAGAATTGCCAAACACAGTCTTAACTGAAAAGAAAAATAAACCAGATAAGGTTACCATATTTCTACTCTCTCTCAGAAACATGCCAGGCAATTCTACTAGTAAGAAGAGAGAAAGAGAAATGAGAAAAATGAAGTCCTAAGGTATTTTTTTTAAATTCAAAGAAATAAAGATATATAAAAACTCTCCTCTCAGAAATAACTTCTATCAAATTTGAAACAATTAGTAAGTAATAATATTAAATGAATTGATCAATTCCATTGATGTTTAAGTTAGATCTTGGTCACAGATGGGACCTCCTCTTGAGAAGAAGTATGTTCAATTTGAGTCTTGGAGAAATGTCAAGTGTGACCTTTTGAACGTGGTAATTTAAAAAGTATTTGTGTGTACTTTCAAAGGTGAAGTTTTCCTAATACGTGAAGTAATCACTGTGTGGTCCATCTTCCTTTGAAGCAAAAAAGGCTAAAAGGCTTCTTGATGTCCTTTTAAAACACCTTATTTCCTAGTGGATCTAGAGGAAAATACTTATACAAGTATTTGGCTACTTGTATACAGATTATATCCACTATATCCACTATAACAATTATTAAAAAGCAAGGTATTTCTGTAGAACAACCCCCTTAAAGTCAATAGACGAAGATAAATCATGCAAAAAATAGTTGAAGATGGAAGGATCCTGCAAGGATGCCAGTAACAACTATTAAATCTGGTTTGAAATCAGTTCCATCATTCAACTTTTCTTGACAGAAAGTTTCCAGACAAGTCTTTTTTTTTTTTTTTAATTTATTTTTATTCCTATGATACCCTTTCCACAACCTTCCATAAATGTACCTGCTGAGAATTTTCAACCATCTGTTTCCTATTTCCCTTTCTTAAAATTCTGCCACATTGACGAAGTTTCTTATCGCCTTCATTAAAATCGCCCAGTTTTAAGAGGACTTAGTTGGATCCAGAGCCCTAAAGTGTACCTGGGAAATAACACAGGATTTACTTTCCCTACTTTTGGGCAGAAAAAAATGAGATCATGAGCCCAGAACTTCTTATAAGATATCTTTACAGCAAATGGAGGAGAAATAGGCTCCTCCTTGGGATGATTCATTTCATTTTTCTCACATCTTCATCCTCTGAATATGCCCACATTAACTCTAAAAGAAGGCTAGGGCTATTAGCTGTAGATGCCTAACTTCTAAATGCCAGAGTTCAGGAATTGTAAGTGAAGTTGCTAATTCTTTTCTGGAGTAAGCCTTTTCCTTAGGTTATTTTCCTTAGCCTGTATACATCCACACATGGAACAAAGGTAAAATTGTACAAATTATAAAATAAAGTGCAAAAAGTCCAACAAGAAGGGCTGCCTTGTGTGTATGCATTAAAAACCAGTCTTTAATAGGATTATATAGGTTTTTCTTAAAGGAAAAGTATCTTATTTGTGGAAAGAAGATGAGCAATAGCAGTAATACGGCATTTTTAAGATACCATTTAACTTGCAGCAAAAGGTAGGAAATGCATAATCTAGAGTGCATAAGTCTGATCCTAAGCCCTTTAAATGTTGCTCTAGAAAACCACATTTTACCTCTTTTCATGTCACAGTGCTTTTCTGAAACATCAAGCAAAACAATAGAACATAATTACAGACAACTGAAATCCATCTTAAACAGGCTGCACAGTGGCTTATATCTGCAAACATACCACTGCTGCCTATAATTCATCACTTTTGTTTATTCCGAGGGTCCAGTGCTCTTGTAGAGAAACAATACACACATGATGCCTGTTTGTCATGAGCATGAGTGTCAGCAACACGAACAACTTGGCTGAAGTCCTTGAGTTGGTGTAAACAATCAGATGAATCGACTGTAATTATGGCAGTAATCAGGAAACTCTCTACAGTCAATGCACTTATCCCTCCCCTCTTGCAGATCATACACAGCCACTTTTATAGGTGGCTGAGACTGCACAGGTAACTTAACTGCATGTTTTATTTCAAGTTTCTTTTATCTGAAAGCCTATAAGGCAAATCTATGTACCACCTACTTTCCCTTCTTGTTTGAGGCATTCAAAATTAGAACAAAACAAAAATCTCTTTAGAGAGAATTGTGAAGTATAAGAAAACCTGGGAAATTAAGTTAGAAGCATTTCACTTTCTTTTTTTTTTTTTTTTTTTTTTTTTTTTTTTTTTTTTTTTTTTTTTTTTTTTTTTTTTTTTTTTTTTTTTTTTTTTTTTTTTTTTTTTTTTTTTTTTTTTTTTTTTTTGCATAGGAGAACAGATAGGTGCTAGGGAAGTTAACAAAACTAAGGAGTTAAGGCAGAAGACGGCACTATTTAAACTATAGAATTGCCTGTAATTTTGAGAGTGAAATACAGATTTACCAGTGCAACTGAGGTGCCTATTAACAACAACGTAAGAAAACTGCACATTCAAATACACAAGCAAAATACTGGGTTAAAAAATTCATCATCAGGTTCTGTGGTTGTTACTGCACACTGATCAACACTCTCCTGCTCATTAATATACATTTCCAGTATCATTAACCGTATTTGAGCTCTCATTTGTGCTCCTAAATTAAAATTATCAAAAAGATATCCTATTATAGATTATAAGTAAATCTTTCCTGTACACGAATGCTAATTAGGAGAAATTTAAATTAATTAAAATTACATTTTAAATTGCACTTATGTTACTGTAAACCTACTTGCTGAATCTGCTGTAGAAGTATGTAAATTTTCTTTTGTAATTGTAACAAAGAAAACTACAGCAGAAATATTTTAGGATGTGAGGTCCACAGATGCAAAGGTTACTTTCAATTTTAAACGAGTAATTTTAAATTCTACAATTCAATGTTGCAGGTATTTTTCATTCAGACAGGTGTGGAGTGCAGGGAGAAAAAAAAAACGGTGAAAGAGAGATACAAATGAGATACCTGCACATTTGTGAAGTACCACGAGGAAACTGTAGGACAGAGCTCGTACACTGATACACTACCTGTGGATGGGGTGAGTTGGTTCAGATTTAAGTGACCAGGTTTCCCTCCTCCCCATACACACATGAAGGGAACAGTGTAAGCAGAAAACAACATCACTTCATTATCTTAATTGATTAATTCAGTTTTAAGAATCAGGTTTGTATGACCATCTAACTGAAAGCAACATGAAGATGTACAGGTAGTATTCATTCAATGAACAAACCGAATGAAAAACGATGATGAAATAACAAAGTATGTTCTTTGAATAGGACTTACCAATAGGAAGCGCTAGATCTTTCTTCATTAAAGCTGCTGCACATGATCCTCCTAAATTGGCCAGTTCTTTCTCCAGCTGAATAATACCCTTCAAATTGAAACAAATTTTAAAACAAAAGTAAGTGTCTCAGAAAAGAGGGCAATGAATGTGTTTCCCTAACACTGCTGTACCCTAATTGTGTGTTCCAGTTTGACATTTCTCAGTGATACTGATCCTGTCAAACAGCTAGACTGTCATGTTTTCCTGTGACATGGGCCAGAGCACCAAATTTTTAGAACAATTTCAACTATGTAAGAGTATTAATAAATGGGTTACCGTGCTTCTGGTAGCCTAATAAGAACATCTGAAGATGATAATTGTCTTTTGTCTGTAATATTAAAGAGAAAGGCAACTTCATAATACAAAAAACCTACCGATATCTATTTGGATTGCAAAGCAATGCCTCTTCTAAGTCGTACATACCACATAAGCTCATGTTCCCATCTTTAAAGATAGTACTGATCATGATTTTTTTTCCTCTTCCCTTTCTCTAGTTGGAGAGGCAAGGATGAGAAAAAGATTTCATAATTTCCCTTTCTCCATTACAAATCTTGGGAAATTGTCAGATTCTCCCTTCTATTCACGCCTATTGGAAAGCTCTTTATTCCCATTGATGCCGCTGTTCTAGGGAATGAGAAGACCCTTCCTTCTACCAAACTCGTCACTGAAAACACATGAGAGTCTCTCCATCAGTATCTTTCAACCTCATTCACAAGAGATAAAAAAAAAGGAACGGACCATGTATACAGTTTTCAAATACATGGTGGGAAGGAAGCTGAGTGCAAGGAAATGGGGGAGAGCAGTATGGCTAAGGAAGTTGTAGATACTTTTAAAACTTTTTCTTTTCCCTTCACCTCGTCCCAGCTACATGCAGGCACAACCTCTTTCATTTTGGAAAGAATCCACTCTTTATCTTTTCACAAAAAGGCCTTGACACTAAAACCAATTTTAAGTTTTAAAGAAATCTGTGGGTGGTTGAAGCCCACCTCAGAGATGCCTCTCATGGAGGAAGAAAAACCCAACGAACCACCACCAAAAAACAGCAGGGGACATGAGAAACCTCCATCTAATGGATTTTCTAGGCAGACTTAGAGAAACTGGCAATATATAAAATAGGTAAAAAAAAAAAAAAAAAATCCTTCTTTTGGAAAGAGCCTTCAAAAGCAGAAACCCTGAACTCGCCTTGTATTCTCTGAGACTCTCAAGGAGACTGAAAAATCTCCAAAATGCATTTTAAACTAAAACCTTGATAAACTGCATCTTTAGGACTCAAACAAGCAAGTTCTGAAATAGCAAGCAAGTAAAGATGTGAAATGCGGATCACTTATATGAAATTAATTTAATAATGTTTTGCTAATGTTTTTTAGTCAGAAGTGGAAATATGGAAATACAAATATTTTTACCAAAAAAGTTGGCTTTACAGGAGAGAATAATAGGTGCAGCAATTGTTGTCATTTCACTATTTCCTTACCTCATCGGATCCTGGACTAAATTCATATCCAATTGCATAACATTTGAAACCATAAAAACAAGCCTTTTCATCTTTCACATAGTCTGATGCAGTCTCCAGAGAAAACAGAGCTTCATTTCCTTACAGAAAGTAAAAAGATACATAATTTTAAAAAAATCCCTAATATTTCTCCCCTTCTTGTACATTTCTTCTACATACACAGCATATATGAAACCCAGGCCTTATATGTAAAGTAAACCATGAATAACACACAGATCAACATTTCAAACAAGAGACCTTATATAAACATAATTAACTGATGTACAACCAATGGCTCATGATGAACTCTCGCCAGTTTGGACGAAGATGCTTTTTCTACTTTGTTTTCTATGATAATTTTGCAGAAAAATCAAACTTACTTTCATTATTAAAATAATTCACATCACTAGAAATTATTGGAGTACCTATTTATTACCTGGCAGTACTAATACCATGGTAGGCCATCCTGAAGATCCGGAGAATTTTTTCAGTTCTATCCATGAATTGAGATTTTCATGAACAGACGCATGCTTTGGTCCAAATCCCAGACTCTGTGCAATTCTGACAGGAATTAGTAAACGAAGAACATCCTCTGATTGAGCAGTGCCACACTGAGTGTCAAACTCTATTGTTATCCACCTGACACATTCAGGAAAAGTCACCTAAAACAAAACAATAGTCTAATTATGTGCAAGTCTGGAAGGTTGTTAGATTTTTTTTTCACATTTATTTCTTCATTTCCATTTGGTTTTAACTCTTTAGGCTATGAAAGTGATTCACTTATGGAGTTCTGTACAGTTGTTTTGAGATATGTTCAGTCTAACATTAACCTAATTTATTTTTTTAAATTCATATATACCTGAAATGCTTTACACTGTACTGAATTATAATCATGTATTAAAAATTTATGTTCAGATTAAGTATTTGTGCTTACGATACCATTTGTGATTGTTTTTAAGAACTCTGCACAGGATCATTAAACTAAACAACCACAGACTCGTACAAGCACTTAACTCTCAAATACCTTTTTAAACACAAACTTTAACAAACACATTCAATATCTGCTTTGTGCAATCCTAGAAAAGCACAAAGCATCGGAATCATGCCGGTGAAGACTGGCCTGCAGTATGATAGCATATAGCTACAGAAATTCAAAAGCAGTAACTACTAAGCCTTAGGCTTTGGATGAGCTCCATAAACTTTTAGAAAAATAATAAGCATCATTGCATCAGGAAGATCATATTATAACTACATTTTTTGCAGTAGATATCTTGCTGTCTCACAGGACAAGCAAGTGTAATAGTGGGACAGTAATTAATGACCTCCTCCAGCTCTTAATTCCAGGTTTGCTACCTCTGGATTTACAGTAGTGGAATCACTAGGACTGTAGAACTCACTATTTCAAGAACTGAAACACAAGATTCATCTCAATTTATGCCTCAGCCCTTTACACAAGTAGAAAAAACACCCTCTCTCTATTGACGTTGAAGAAAACCTAGTCAACCGATGTAAGGCGGAATGAACCCTACTTAGAGTGACAACACAGTTAAGAGGACTTCAGAGAGTTCTGCAATGCCAAATCATGGTCCAAGTGAAAGTAATTAATGAAGAATTTTAATTGGCAGACCAGCAATAGCCAGCACAGGGATTCCCGCCCTAGAATGCATATTAATTTGACTGAAATTGACATTAGGTATTTTTACAAAGAATTGTTTTAGCATTAGGTAAGAAAGCCAGAGATATGACTAGATAATGTATACATAAAGACTTCCAACTTCTACAATCTGTCCAACTAGAGCAATGAAACTGTTTGACAGTAGGAAAATCTCAGACTGAGCAAATTTAAGGACTTACAGTAGATACCTGCATTATAGTGTTAAAACTACATTAGTTTCCACTGTACTTACTGGGCAAACAGAGGTTTCTTGAGAAATCAGGAGACTAATAATATAGGAAACTCTCTCCTATATTAGACAATACTAATCATCAACCACGGCAACAATTTTGCAGATAGTAAACGTTGATGAAACAAAGTCACATGTCAAAAGTTTTTCAGAAACCACACACTTTGCAATGGTGCTTACCTTATAGTGCGTAACACAGGCAGGTTTATAGGGATGCTCACTTTCCACAACAGCGTAGTGATTGGAGGTAGTACAAGCTGAAAGCCCTTGCTCCGGTTGGTTTCCGGTGGTGCTGTCCGTAGACTGATTTGGGTTAAAAGCTGGAGGGGCGTATTTCTGATTCAGAACTGCCACAGAAGGAAGTAACTGTTGTACTAGGCCAAAGACCTCAACAGCAACCTGTAACACGCAATAAAATATTACTTAGGACTGGGGGAAAACAATACTCACAAAACCTACAATTCTCTACAACGGTTGTTTTGGATCTGCTCAGAGTATCACTAACACAAATTCATTCAGTCATTTTCCAATTCTCTTTGTACACAATCCTGACAGGAAAAGCATCACTACACTCATCTCAAATACTCCTCTTGGAGACTTGTCAAAGCTGAAACAAAAATCTGGACACTATCTGTGAGACATCTTCACTAAAACACCTATCTAGTGATAGAAATATCACTAAAAAGCTATTACCTTAACAAACAATAAGCGTGAGTTTAGAGAAAGCAAATACTGTACTGAAGTTATAGTCCAGTTATACTTTGTTTTGTAACAACATTGATTTTTTTTCCCAAATATTCAACTTATTTTAATGCATGCGGCATTTAGCACCACATTGTTCTCAGTAATCCTTGTGACATTTTCAAAGGAGAGGATCACATCTAAAGCAAAACACTTGGTTCTAAATTTGAGTTTATCACAGTAATAAGATAACTGAAATCTGAAACTGTTTTAATGAAATGAATCTGCTCGATTTTAAGTGGTTAGTCCTCTTTCCTCCCCCTTTAAAAAAAAAGTTTGAAGAGAGTTTACAGTTCATGAAAAAGCAATAAAAAGCAAAAGTTTCTACTAGCTAAGGGTTAATGACATTTGTAAATCTAATAATAGGTTTCAAGAGTGTTCCAACACCAGGCACACGGAAAATGCTCTGCCACTGAAAAGTAATGATATTTTTATATATAGATGACATCATCTCACCTCTAAAATTGACAGAAATAATGTTAATGAGCAGCTACCATTGCTTTGGATATTTATTGTAAGAATAGGATTTATAGAATATAAAAAACATTTCATCCCACCAAAATTCACCAATAAATGAATCATACATCCATATATTTCTAACTTTAGTAATTTCTGTTGAGAAGCATACCTTGGGAATGGCTGCCGCTACTGGTCCTATGTAGGCTATTATGAGGGGAAGCAGCATTGAAAACAGACTGGAAGAGCTGAGTAGTTCTGGAATGTCTTCAGCTAAAAAAAAATATATTTACAACACAGGTATTAATAGATGTATTATGTTTCAAAACACATCTTATTTTTCTGCTTCTTATGAATTAAACTTCTAATTTCTACAATAGTTTTTACTTCAAATTATTTTCATTATCTAGGCATTAGCAATTTCTAAACCTGCAACATTCACCTGAGATAAATATGCCATTATATACAGTTCTCAGTTAAAGAATTTCCTCCTCTTAAAGCATAATTTTATTGCATTCTTTGCCATTTTGTGAAACTGTGTTCATACTTTCTATGGTATAAAAGCCAGCACAAGCTCCTCCCAGTCTGCCAAATCAATTTCTATAGCGCTATGCAATATTCTGGACGTTTTGACTGGAATGGTTGAAGATGGTAGCTTAAAACCATTCAGTTTTAAGGCCAATGTCTGCATTTCTCAAAAATTGATGTTTTAGTGCTTATAAGTGAATTACATTCACCACTGTGCAAAACACTCAATAACATTTGGGACTGACCCGCCATAGCACTTATTCTGGAAATAAAGAACCTTACCAGCTTTAACATGATACTTGCTAAATTGCTGAGCAAATTTATACAAGGTATCTGTCTGATATCTCAAGTGCAACTCAGTGACTTAGAAAGTCACTCACAGTCTGATACCTACAGTAATAACAGGTTAGAAAAACAGTCTTTGGAAAGCAAAAGAGAAATATCACAATGTTTGTATCACTGATATTCGACTATTATATCTTGCTATCAAAGACAGAAATTTTGAAAATTAAATTTTGAGAGTCAATTTTCAAGTTAAAGAATTTCCTCCTCTTAAAGCATAATTTTATTGCATTCTTTGCCATTTTGTGAAACTGTGTTCATACTTTCTATGGTATAAAAGCCAGCACAAGCTCCTCCCAGTCTGCCAAATCAATTTCTATAGCGCTATGCAATATTCTGGACGTTTTGACTGGAATGGTTGAAGATGGTAGCTTAAAACCATTCAGTTTTAAGGCCAATGTCTGCATTTCTCAAAAATTGATGTTTTAGTGCTTATAAGTGAATTACATCCACCACTGTGCAAAACACTGAATAACATTTGGGACTGACCCGCCATAGCACTTATTCTGGAAATAAAGAACCTTACCAGCTTTAACATGATACTTGCTAAATTGCTGAGCAAATTTATACAAGGTATCTGTCTGATATCTCAAGTGCAACTCAGTGACTTAGAAAGTCACTCACAGTCTGATACCTACAGTAATAACAGGTTAGAAAAACAGTCTTTGGAAAGCAAAAGAGAAATATCTCAATGTTTGTATCACTGATATTTGGCTATTATATCTTGCTATCAAAGACAGAGGTTTTGAAAATTAAATTTTGAAAGTCAATTTTCCAAAGCCTTACCATCTACAGCAAGAGCCCTGTGCAACAGGTCTTTGGCTGCTCGGACAACAGCACTCACGACAGAAAGAGCCCTGCTACAATTTTTGTCTTCTTCATTAGCTTTGTTCAAAAGCTGTGATTGCAGATCTCCATCATACTCACTCCTGCATGGGGGATTAAGTTAAAGTTAGTTCACAAAATACAAAATTACATTAAAATAACACGACTGACTGATTTTTTGGCATAGAAAAAGTAAAACAATTAATTTATGATAACACAATAAAGGAAAAGAAAAAGTAAAACAATTAATTTATGATAACGAAATAAAGGAAACAATCAAAGAAAACACAGAGGATATTTTGGAGGCAATTCCTCAGCCCTTTGCAATCATTTTATTTGGCAGAAAATATAAAAGCATGTTTTGAAATGTTTCTTTTGACTAGATGCCTTTCAAACCACATAAATGTAGTAATTGCTACGTTCTTCCAAGCCCAACGACCTATCTTGATAAAAATAGAATACTACTAAATGCATCACAGAAACCAATAAAACTCTTGCAATGGATATTTCTGTAGTATCTTGATAGGAAAAAAGACTCTCCCACTCCATTTTAAAGATTACTTTTGGTTTTAAAACACAGTCTTAGGCTTACCCTTAACAAATAGTTTTTTCTTTGAAATCCACTCTGTATGTCAAATTAGGTTCTCCTAAACAATATTATGCACCATACTATTTCAATAAGTTATATAAAAGATGTGGTTTGATTTGCTTTTTCAAGGTAGTTGAATGATAATTATAAACTAATTCAAGCCCTTGATGTGACAGTGATTCAGCCTTAGCATAGACAACCAAAAACACTTGAAACTAATTCAAGCCCTTGATGTGACAGTGACATAGACACTTAGCATAGACAACCAAAAACACTTAGTCAACATGTAAAGCATAATTTCCCATTCTTTTTTGAATTTCTTAGGTTTGTCCATAAAGATTTGATCTTTCAAAATGCAATTCCAGAACATTAAGATTCCAGGACTGGCATCTCAGAATGCTCAAAAACTTGGAGCAGTTCAGTGCACAACAAGGATATCTATCCTTCTCTATGACTTAAAATTAACCACTCTTACAAAAAAATACATTTGTTTGTTGTTGTTCAATGTGTTCTAGAATTGTAGTTTTGCTGTCAGCCTCAAGCCTTTTTAATTTGAATTTATTAGTGACTGACAGGGGGTGCAATTCCAATGGGATGTATTTCCGACAGGATGCAGTTTCAACAAATTCTGCCAAAGCATTTCTACCCCAATCAGAAGTGCATTAGCACTTTTCTTTCGGTATGGCCTTTTTCGGCATTTGCATAAGCAATAATTCTATTTTATTTGAGCAACCTTCAGAGAAAGTCAAGTGTGAATCTTACAAGCTCTGTTCCTGTAATGCAGACAAATCAAAACCTCAAGTCATTATGTACCAGACTGGAAGTCCTCCAAAGAGGTCCAAAACTATAGTCATTCATCAGATAACATTTAGGGTTTCCGTTGTCCAAACAAACTTCAACGGACACTGTGATTACAGGCAGCAGTCTGCAAATTTTCCAAATAAACCTTTTATTCTGTAAGAGTTCTGAGTTGTGCTATTATGGCCCTTCAAACGCTTCTCAGAATTTTATCACAGTTGAAACAAAAAAATCTGAGACTGTTCTCATCTGAAGACAGCACTTTGGTGTGGTTTTCTTTGCCATTTGTTAGCTTATTATTAAGTTAAAATGCCGTGAAGCTTCCATTTACTGAAGTTTTATATCCTTTGCTTTTCTAAAATCAAAGAAATTGTTATTTCTCCTTTATTCTCTCTTTTACGTATATAAAAGCAGAAACTCTAGGAGTGGGAATAATTGCTTTCTTTGTTATCTTTCCTCCTTCTTACATTATTATTACATAATATGTTCCTTCAAAATTAGGATATTTCATAATAAAATTCCTCCAATTGCTGGAGGGATTCCCTAAGCACAGATGTCCAAGGTTCCAGAAGACTAAATCAATGCAAGTATCACGACATGCATTCTTGATAAGCAGCTACTGCTTATTGCTATTGCTGACAAACTGAATCTTTGAGTACAGCCCATTACGTGTTTTACAGGACTTCAGAACTATCCTGTACCTTCACATATACTGTTACTATAATTTTGCTGGCCACTTTATTTCTTGTTATTTTAGTTCCTTTAAAACTTTCTTAAGAGCAACACGTTCTTGTGATTGTTAGTCCACAAGGTGTCATTTGTTGTAGCATTACTCATTTAATCCTCTTCATCTTTTATTAAGTAGGTATGTCTTGCACCTAATTAACTACCATAGTAAATTACTTGCTATTTTTACTAGTTCCTTTAAAACTTTCTTAAGAGCAACATGTTCTTGTGATTGTTAGTCCAGAAGATGTCATTTGTTGTAGCATTATTTATTTAATCCTCTTCATCTTTTATTAGATACGTATATCTTGCACATAATTAACTACCATAGTAAATTACTATTCCTTGCTATTTTTAGGCCCTGGATCTAATGTTGATCAGCCTTTTACCACAAAAATTGAGATTTGAGTAAAAGGTGTGATGCATTTTTTTGCTGTGGAGATAATGGTAATAATTCATATATTCAAGTGCTGTCACATTTTGAAAATCATGTCTTCATGCGTATCAGGGTAAGCACCTCAAAAATAAAAGCAATGCTTTCTGCAAAAGTATTACCTTAAGTGAATTCCTACTATTATCCTGAAAGGCTAAAATAAAGCTTCCCTGCAGGGCAGTCAGAAGTTTCAGTGGATTTTCCTTGGGCAGTTGCAATATCTCTTTTTGTACTTTTGAACTGTACAGTAAAGAGAGGAGACTGCTCCTAAATAAACAGAAGTTGCTTCCCTACATGTAATCCCTGCTGGCAACAGAGGAAGGAACTGAACAAAATCAGAGTGATAAACATTCCAGTGAGTAGTCTCTCAAAAATCTCTTAGGTTAAAGAAAAAATTGAGATCGAAGTATTGCATCTTAAAGTTTCCTACATTCCATCTTTGTTTTAATCAAGAAATTATTTGACAAGTCAAAAAAAAAAAAAAAAAGAACCTAAAATAAGACTGGAAGAGGCACCAGTACAACTGGTGTCCTGAAAACTGTCTTCACTAAATAACTTAAATCTGAAACGACACTGGAAGAACACAATATTGTTGTTAAACCAGCTCCTTCCTCAAACACATTCCAGATGTATTTAGTTCTGTTACTTCTCAAAAATGCATGTGGTATAACAGCACTGTGATGGTTTTATTCATGATCATGACAACATACAATACAAACCTGTAATAAAGAATCTGTGGAATTTGTCCTCGCGTTTGGTTTGTGCCATTACTGCTCAGACTACACGTACTAAATGTAAATGTTACACCATCTGGACACTGAACTGTAGTCATCCCTCCATCTCCATTGGCAGTCCGGCTTCCATAATTCCTCAAACGAACTGCATATTTCACATTTTCCTTCAAAAGGAGAGCCAAAAAGAGTATGCAGTATAAAACAAGCATAGAAGATAGGGTTCATGGTATTATGAAAGCTATTCTTTTACATTGTAATACTGGAGAGTCTGAAAAGTCCTTCAAAGCACTTGACAAACGAAAAAGATTGAGCATTTAACAAAAGCAAAAGCTGTTCTGTGTTCCCAAACTACGGACCATAACATAAGTAAAATATTACTTCAAATTACTTGAAGAGTGACCAGGTACCAAAGAAAAGTAGCTGCCAAATTGCACACAAAAAAGTTGCACATTCAAGAATATTCTAAATTACTGAACAATTGCAATTTCTTTTTGCTGCTGGGATTTGAAATTTTCAGTTACAGGGTAAAACTGAAAATTTCTAAAGCAAACATGTCAAGATTAATCAGGAAATGTGTACACAAAAACTAATTTACATTGAACATTCTGATTTTGGTTATCTAAAGGAATCACGTGAAACCTCCAGATGCCAACTTCTCTTATTTACCTTCAGCGGCACAACTTTATCCAGCCTGATTTCAGCTATGTCACTGGGAGAATCATCTGTGGTGTACGTTCCTTTAACCAACTCTAAAGATGTCCATCTATGAGAATGAGTTGAATCTCCAGTATGATCACTCTGATTCAAAGAGACAAAGTCATTTTAATACATTTGCAATGTAACTACATGACACGCACACTGACTGTGCAAGTTATGCTTGCTTGTATAAATTGTTACACACAGCATGATAAATAAAACAAAGCTGAAAATCCTGTTCAGAGTGAACAGAAGCCTTTCTGCTAAAAAGGAAATTACTCAGCAGAGAGGTCAATTTCCCACAGCAACCTATGCTTGCCCTTCGGAAAGAATTAGAACAGTTGGTAAAAGTGGACAACTGTATGTAAAAGAACATCATTACAAGAACACACAATATAGTTTTATGTTTCTTCTAAGAGAGTACCTCAGCAGCACATGAAACGTGTAGCTATAGCCTTGACCATGCTGGTAGGCTACCCCTTTCTTCAATTTCTGGTTTAAAATGTTTTAACATGGTCTCCTTTATTTCTTGTTTTCCTTGCAGTTTGCAGAGGGTTAACAGGTACTAATTCGCATTTAGCTTCAGGAAGTGAAGCCCACACTATACTTCAAATATTTGTAATAACAGAAGATTTCAGGACCATAACCAACACAAGGACCCTATTGAATATGGTATGTAGCTTGCAATGCCACAAAAAAATCACCACCACAAGCAAAATCTTACTACCTGTGCACTGTTTTACCAGTAGCCTAGACAGCATATTACAATATTACTTTGAAAAGCATATTATGAAAAACTCTGAGGTTGCTTTTGCTTAAATTATTTTCTCAAATGTAGTACTTACATCATCAACTAATACCTCCAACTCATACTCATGAATTCCTCCTCCACCGTAAACAGAAAATCCTACTACAACTACACCAGGTTTGTCAACAGAGAAACATATGGCATCAGGGGATCCATTCCCAGTATTCCAGCTTCTTCCCTGACTTGTTTTAGTGAATCGGTTTGGGGTGGATTTGACAGAATGGAGAGAGTTCAGCCCATCAACCTGTAGAAAGTCAAGTACAAGAACCAAAAAAAGTTAACTGCTAAATGTTAGACTACTTAAATAAAGCAAAGTTAAGTGAATTAAATTACCAGATTTTCAACTGGGTAAATTTTACAAGTCAACTGATAAAAACCAGAAAATGTCACTACTGGGGCTTCTATTCAATGTCGACTAAAAAAAAATAAAATAATCTCTGGTAACTTGAAATTAACTAGGAATAATTAGGAAATTGATTCGTATTTTTTTCAAGTATTTAAACATGTATTTTATAGGACAAATTAGCATAAAATATAGCTTAACTGTGCTCTAAGAAGAGCTAGGTATTTCTGCCTTAAGGTGAAGATTAAGAGAGGACAGATATAGATCTTATGTAATAATAAAAGCATCTTTAATCAAGATGTTATCAAAAGCTGTGCTCTTTCTGTGAAAATAGGTCTGCTGATAGCACAGAGCCAGTGACATCCCTTTAATAAAATCACATAAATTTCCATCATTTAACAGCACTATAGCCTCATTAAAGGGGACTTCTGTGCATGATTATGAACCTTTGGATTTTAAAGAAGTTGAACTCAGTACCACTCTCAATTTTGAATACAAAGCAAATAAACTGGAAGTCTAATGGTATACACAAATATAACACATATCTTCCTTTTTATATTCAATATTATATAATATGTGTATAAGGAGTACCTTACATCTGAAGGAAGACACAATGCATAAACAAAAACACATGATGAATTCTGACCCACAATCAAAAGCAGACAGGATTAGAATACGCGAGGCAGCCATGATACCGTAAGAGGCAGAGATACTCGGGTGTGTGGCACTGTCTCCAGTAAGCACCAAACAAATATATTTTGACTGTACACATGCAGAGACATGCATGCAAAAAGACACACTCAAAAGAAAATTACCATTTTGTAAATAATTTGCAGTACTTTTCAGCCATAATGAAGTAGCTAATTATCAAACAATACTTCCTTAATACAGTGAATACGGGCTTTTAAATTTATGTTAAACATCTGAAAGTTGAGAACTGAGAATTCCAGCACCTGTGAAAGATCTGCACATCTGTATAATTCCTACCACAGCCTGTATCACATTCATAATATACTTGTCCTGAAAGATGTCTGGCAATTATTTCATGGAAGCTTTACCTCAGATCCTAATGCCGATGCTGTAAGCTCGCTCACAATACTAGCAAGCAACCCACAGGTATTAGACACCAGGTGGGAAGAGAAAAGTTCATTTTCTCTTCTAAGGCTGTTCCGTACTGGTAAAACCACAATGACCAACATCTTTTCCAGCACTTCCCGAAAGCTTGTCATCCCTGAAACATTTTCTTCACTCTGCATTATGAAGAGAAATGGGAAAAATGACACTGTTCTTATTTAAAATAAAACCACATTGATTTTCACACAATATAAGCATTAGGCAATTGAAAAATCCATGACTTGTTAAAAATAAGAAACGTCTAGAGGGTAAAAAAGAATAATGAAAAATTCTCAAAACTATCATAGCATGCATTCCTTTATCAAAAAATTTATTAATATTCTAATTTCCAGAATGAGGTGGTGTGGACTTTGCTTATTTTATTGGAAAGATATATAGGTGTCCTTCGCAGGAGAGAGCATTTCTTACAGCCCTCCTTGCCATACTACGTATGGTTAGAATAGAACAGAAACACAGCTACTTGTGGAACTCTTCATATCATTGTCTTCCCCCTTGCTTAAAAAGAAACTCAGAAGCTTTTTGGCTTTGGTGTTAGCAAAGAGAATCTTCTGTGCAAACAGGTAAGGTAAAATCAGTGGTGGGATGCTTATGCAAGGAGTTGTTACTTTACTGAATGAAGACTTGAAACAAACCTAAGCTTAGGCATCTACTGTGTCTTCTACTTAGCAGTGACATTCACTGTTTTCCAAAACAGTTATTCATACTGGAAGTCATTCCTGATAAGGAAAAGTAAAATCAGCTCCCCTGACTAAATCAAAAGTTTGTCTTTCTCACCATTCTGGCTCCCAAAAATACCACAGTAGTGAACAAACAGGGAAGACAATGTTGTCAAGCAAACCTGCACAGAACTCTATCTTCCTTTAGCGGTTAAGAGGAAATTGTACCCAAAAGGGAAATATTATCTTTGTATTTAATAGCTTTTGGTGATTTTTGTTTCATTAACTTGTGCAGGTGCTCTCTAAGTCTGTGAAAGCTTCTAGCATAATAATGACCTACATAAATGTTTCGTGGCTTAACTGTGTATTTTATGAAGAACATGCAATCTTTTGAACTTACCTTTCACTAAGGTCTCTGGTTGCTCAAAACTTTCAGTATTGGAAGACTCAACAGTTATCCTTTATTTATCTTTCATTCAACATTCATAATTTCATAACATCTTACCCCTCTTGTCTTCTAAAGTGAAGTATACTACTTAGTAGTCCCATATCTTTGACTATCATCTTTACCCTTTTCATTCCTGTAAAGCTACTCTGGAATAACAGAACTGCAAAAATACAGCATTTGAGAGCCCTTGATTAGGAAATCGTTCAATAACCTTTGGTAAAACTATATGAACTGGGCTACCCTTGTCCACCTGGTGCTGAGTCCTTTAGTCAGCAAGCAGTTTAGAGACATGACTATCTATTAGCGAAGCTGTGTTGACTCTTCCTCAAAAAACTGAATCTCTCCACATGTTCATTCTTGTGATCACATGAAAAGCTGAAAAACTGTTGCAGAAAACACCATGCAGCAGAAGAAAACTCTAAACTATATTTCTGCTTTTCTAATGTTCCAAAATAAATAAGAATAGTTTTTGCTCAGACATTCTCCAAAGAAAAAATAATTGGAATATTTCAGACTGAACGATGATGAAAATTGGATAAAATGATAGGTTTCTGAAACAAGCATTTTAGAAAGAAAACACTCAGGCATATTCAGCTACATCCTTATAAAGCTAAAACTTCAACTTACATGAACGGTTTTTGTTACAAAGTAAAGCAGGTTGTTAAATTTTTGGAATATATCCTAACCTGGCTAAGTTTTTCCATGTGTGCAACCAAAAGAGGAAAACGATGGGCCAGAGCAGAGTCATTCTCAGTGCTGACTTGTTTGACCATGGACCGCAGCAACGCCTCTCCATCATAAGCAATGGGAAAGATAGAGGTCAGCTTTACTGAAGTGTGGCAGAGAGCAGACATCACAGCAGCAAGAAGCCGGCTACTGGAGGTTTTGAAGTTTGCTTCCTGGATGTCCTAAAAACATAAGAAGAAATTAACAGAACGGCACCACTGCATTCAAAGTAGGTGAAGGAGAAACTACTTTTGAAAGGAACTTTCCAGTTTTACAGTGATTATAAAAATAAAGAAAGGATATCATATACTGTTAGCTTTCCTGTGAATTTTACATTATCTTCTCTCTTGAGCTTCCATTTAGATCTTTCAAATTGGAGTAATTAAAATTCATCGGTTGACATATTTGAAAATAATAAACCCATTTAAAAGTACTTTTGAAATAATAGCACCCTTTGAAGACAAAGTACTTATAATTAATCAAACAATTCAATGAGAATAATATATTAAAGAACTATTATCATTCCTTGAATTTTTATATGCTAAATGAATTTTCATGCAAAGAAGCAAATTGTTTACATTTCACTGCAATCAATGCAAGCAAGCAACTACAGTGTTTAATGTGGGATGCTCGTTCACAATAAGTAAGATACTTAGAAGAAAGCTCTTGATTAATAGAACAACGCTGCCAGTCTCTCATGTACTTTGCTGGTTCAGAGCACTGTTGTAACATTTAATAATGAGAAATTACTCAAGTATTAGTGATGAGTATAAAAAATGCCACATGTATGCTCCCTAAGCAAAGCGCAGCAAGAGTAATCACATATAAGGCATGGCTTCAACGCTGGAAAAGCAGGTGCTGACAGTTACCAGCACCACAAATTTTCTTCACTGTCACAGAGAGATTCTTACTGGTAAGGGAGACAGAAGTTCCTAGGATCTTGTTGAACTTAGACATTTTTTTTTAAAACAAAAACAAACAAAAAAAACTCCTAACAACCAAAACGCAATTAGTAAAAAACCAAAAGGAAGTTCCTAGGATCTTGTTGAACTTAGACACATTTTTTTTAAAAACAAAAACAAACAAAAAAACCTCCTAACAACCAAAACCCAATTAGTAAAAAACCAAATCCACAGCAGAATTCAAGTTGCAAACCAGAATAAACACAAAAAAGGTTTAGAGGTTTTTAAATACTGCTTGGCTTCTCTTTGAGCAAAAGGGCAAGCTAAGTTGTAATATTTACTCATGCCATTTTAATGTACCTGGTCCAAACAATTCAACAAGTCACAGAGACAAGCCCACTGGAGAGCCGGTGTTGGATAAAATGAATGAAAGCAAGCTGTGAAAGTATTATGGCATTCCTGAAGAACAGCTTCTAGAAGACTGAGAGGCTGACTGAGGTATCCTTGTGGATCGTTGTCCAACTTCACCATGCAATGATCAACTCCTTCCGATAAAATTTTTCTCAGCAAGGTCCTAGTTTTCCCAATGCAATCCGCTAGTTTGCTGGTTTCTTCTACAACTGCCTTCGCTGTAGCTACAAGGTTACAAAAAGAGGTGCATTAAATGTACAATAAATGAGACATTTTCATATTAAAATAGACATTTTACATACAAATAAAACAACTAGAATTTAGCAACATTGATGAATCTACATTCATAGAAATAATTTCAAAAGGAAAACACGGAAGTCTGTTAAATTACACTGAAGAAACCTAAACACCAGAAACTTCCAATTTTCTGTGCTTTCGTAATATATGCTGCCTTTTAAATATGAGCATTGTTAAACTACAGGCATGAAAAACAGATACTTGTCTTTCAAATTTAAATTGTGCTCAGCACCAAAGCAGCTACTAGGTACAGAATGGGGAAAAAAGAAGATACAAATAGTCCAAAAGAACTAAACTGTAAAGCCAAACAAGAAATTAACTTTAAAATACACACAAGTTACAGTGTAAACATGCAGTGCTGGACATTAGGTTATGCAAATAACTGCAAATACTGTATTTCTGACAAGGAGTTTCTTAATCGCTCCAATAAAATCATACATATAAGCAATTTCATCTTACAGCATACCCTATATGAATATTTAGATCAAATTTTGAATGTCTTGTAGATTACTTACCAATAAAAATAAAGCAAATGAATTAAGAAGAATACCTGATATTGGATATATTTCACAGGTGTAGACCCTCAGCAACCTCAGGCAGCAAGTGCCCACAAAACGCAACCTTTCTAAATCCAGAAGAGTAGCAGTGTACTGGAATCCTTTAAGGCCACGAAGTTCTTCAACTCCCAGTACCAGTGTTGTCCAGCTCCAGTGAAGAATGCTCAATAAAGATTCAAAGCATTCCTATTGCAGGGTATGAAGGAGACAGAAAATACGATTTTGTGTTAAAAACAAAAAGTGAACTTTTAGCAGTGTAAAATGAAAAGGCAAATAGCACCTATATCCATGGTTATTGTGAAAACATATTTATGTCTATACACATCTACCACAGGACACACAAATCCTATTTGCATGAGAATTAAAAAGAGCACTGAGAATGTAGGAAACATTTCACTGTAACACCATGCTAAAAGCAATTTATAATGTGTTTGGAAGTCTCTCAGTAATTTAAGAACTCACAACTGTTTGTGTTCACCTGTAACACAGGTTCTTCAGTAAATTTTATTTTGTCTGCATACAAATTGTGTAATACCTACTTTTAACATAATATATTCTTGCAATAACCTTAAAGACTTATCAGGGCTGTCTCTGCTTTGTTTTTAAACAGTTATGATCTGCAGATGTATGGGAACAATATCACATTCACACTTTCTGTTGAAAGGTGAATAGAAGCACGTCATAGTCCACAACAAAGTTGAGGATTTAAAAAGATTTCCTTGTCTAAAAATTTGTCTCTACTGTTATTAAATATGGTTGACAGTTTCATAAAGTTGTACCTCAGAAGGCAAACTACAAATATTTAGTATTGAATACCATCAAGCTGCAACAATCAAGCTGATTAATGCTGCTTAATGCTCCAGAAAGCAAATACTCTCCTCTTAACCTAATTCACATCTCTAGTGAGGGAGAGCAGCAGTAAGAGAACGTCGAGGGAGGATACAATGTGAGGTATTAAAGGCCATAGGAGTTCAAAGCTTAATGCAAATATTTTTAAGCAACACATATTAAGAGTAGCTATTAATATATCAATAATGTGATTACTAAAAACGCAAATTGTGTAGACAATACATTCCTAGAAGAAGCCTGAAGAGGAGATTAACCTGATCATTAGAGAATACTGGAGAAATGGAGAATACCTAAATGAAAGGAAGCAAGCTGCTTGAGACTGTAAGTGTCCCCATGGATGCAATAACTTTAATGTAACTATCAGTTGAGAATACTGATAGTAATACAGTATAAAATATAAACCGGAATGGAACTGAAAATAAACTAATCATTGCTTGTAACAGATGGGGAGGGACTGTACTTCAAAAACATGAAGACTGAATTATAGGCTTATCCTGCATGATAAGATTGCATTTCAATTTAATGCAGTATTCCTCAAAATTTGACTAAGCTCATTGTATGTCAAGAATTGCAGACTACCTTCTATTAATAGTTGCAGTTCTCTGAGCCTATTAATATTCCTTACCTCAGCTTATCAAAGTTCAATTAAATGCTATCTGATTGTCACTGTATACTGGAATGTATCCAAGAGGAAGATGAATGTCACCAGTGACTAATTAATCACAGTAATTTAAAAGCAACTGAAAACAGCATATAGTAAAGCTCCCTCAAAAATCTAAAAATCCTGCTAATATAAATTTCTCAGTATGGAGTAAGGCTTGTATATTGAATACAGCTAGTATGAACTCAACCCCATACCCCCTCCAAAAAAACCCCAAGATTAAGTAGGTCAACCTTGTAAAAAGTATATTTCTAGGCTCTCTTGCTCAGGTTAATATCAAGCTTAGCTTATATTTAAGCTTCCATCTGAAATCTTCAGAAAAAGTAAAAAAATACAATGTTCTATGGATCAATGTACCTAACTTCTGCTTGATAAAGTAGACAGAAAAAAAATCCTTAGTTCTTTCCACATGTATGTCTTTCAGTTTCGTAAGTATGAATGAACTTGCAGAAAACACAGAAGATTCCTGGTAATACTCACCACTGAGACAGTTCTGGCAAAAGATCTCTTTAAAATATGTACAGGTTCACTGGTTTGCTGCTTTCCTTTGGATGCACTGCCATCACTTGTTGGCAACCTGGAAGAACAATATAAGAACTGACATGAAAACTACACTTTTTACTTTTAGCAGTTTTTACTGTTTGTACTGTTCAAGTCGAACAGAAGTGGAAGAAAAGTGGAGGGCAATTATGTAAATAATGTTCAATTTCAGCACAACTTCCTCCAGTTCCTAATCCTGCTAAACCAGTAATCAAGTATCTTGAATTCTGTTCAACTGGCAAGATTTGACAATCAATAATAAAGTTGAGATTTAATGACATATGAGATTATTACAAGTATTTGCTATATTTGTTCAGATTACATTTATAAGACTAGAAATGTCTTAAAGAACACTAGTTTTGTGGAGGTAAAATATATGTGGAGGTAAAAAAAACAGGCAGCACCTGTTACTGCAGCACCTTTCATTTTGTGCTACTCATGGCTCTTCAGCCATATCCTTCCTTCAGAAGCCCCAAGGCTTGTTTGTCTTTGGCAACAGCCATGCCCCCATAGAAACCACCCAAACAATTAATAGGATATGCCAGGACTTTATGTGCATTGCTCAAAAAGAAAACTTTCTCTGGAGAGATAGGGGTCTATGGACAGAAAGCTTTCCAGCAAAAGTGAGCTGTTCTGGTAAGGGAACCTGAAAAAGACATGCTTAGAAAGGACATTGCAAGGGAAGTGGTATGAAGAAATTCCCAGTTTCAGAATCACAGAATCTTCTAGGTTGGAAGGGACCTTAAAGATCATCTTGTCCAACCATCAACCTAACTTTGACAAAAATAGACATCTGCACAACAAACAAAAAGCAACACCAAATCAACGTGGGGGCAAGGGGAAAAAGATATAAATATACATAAAATATAAAAATTATGTCTTGTATGTATCCGAGGAAATCTGCAAAATCTATTTGCAATACAGTGAAAGAGTTCTTTCTTGTTAAAACATGGTTACATAACATTTATCATGGGAATAACAAATTTATGGTAACTTACTGTAAAGCACAACTTGTTATTTGTTTGTTTTCATTAAAATAATCCGTTTGATACTATACTGCTCCTAAACTGAGGCCTAATAAATAGAATACTTCCCAACTAGCAAAAAACTGAAGGACGTTAGGTGAAATCATGAGGCTCCATAAAACTAAATTAAATTCTCAGATGAATGACTGTGAGAAAAATTGCAAAGAAATAAATGTTGGTATAACGGATTTATTACTTACCAAAGACACTAAGTTTTAGGGAAAACTTTCAGATACTGATTTCCTTAGCTTGATACAACAATAATTTCATGGAACATATTCTTACTTTAACAGGGCTTCTGTTTAAAAAACATGTAAATAAATGGCTATAAATAGAGGTCGAAGTATTACCTGTATAGTAACTGTGGGATCTGACCTGCATTAACATCTGTACCATTATTTGATTTCTTGGAGCTTTTAAACTGAAATACAACCCTGAAAGAGAAATAATCCAATTACTAATCAAGTAATATTAGACTTCTTCTTTTGCACTAAAAGATATAGACAAAAAACGTACCCATCATCTGTAGTAATGGAGGCCTGTCCATGAGATCCACAATCACTGCTAGGTCCTGACACTCTTGCCCAGGCAACATACCACCAGCCAGCTTGTAGAAGTACTGGTTCATCAAACATCATTGCGTACTTTTCTCTGAGAGAAGTAAAATATTTAAAAGGAGATATGTGAATTAGTTTTTAGATTATTCTTTTAACAAATTACACCCTGCTTATAAAAGAAAATTGAAAATTAATGGAATTAAGTTATTAAACTCAAGTATCTATTTGTAGTCAAACTTTTAAAATATTTCATTGAAAAATATTGTCATAATTAAAAAAATATTAATTCAGAAGGACCTACAAAAGCCTAAGTCTATCCTGAACTTGCATTTTGAAACAATCAGATATCAAACGCCAAATAGAGTAAGCAGAGATTAAGTTAAATTAACACACACAAACCCAATTACACTTCATATATAATTACTGCAAGTAAAGTATTGAAGTATTCATTATGTTCTTTCAATTAAATTTCAGGGGTTTTTTGTAAATGACAAGAGCCTATTCATACATTCTTAGAAATTACACATGAATGTTTAAGAAATATATATTTAGGGGTATTGATATCTAAGAATTAAACCTACAAAAAGCCGTCATGGATTACCTGAATGTTGAATTTTTTCATAACAGGGAACAACAAAGCAGTTAAAACATGGTTAACCCTATCAATATGCACAAAATCTTTCAAGCAATAACTTCTTGTATTCTAATGAGCTGTACAACGGATGAGTACAATAACCCCTCTTTTGATTATGATGATTTCTTATTGCAGTAAGTTTAATGCTGGAGTTGTTCAATGCAAATGCCCATTTGGGCTTGACAGCATCCCTTTGATAGAAGTATTCAAAAGAGCTGCTGCAACACAGGAATATGGGATTTGACTTTGATTTATACAAGAGCAAGCGTAAGATGATTTTTCATTCTTTTAATTTAGTACCATAATGGCTTGGTGAGGTATTTGGTGTTTTACCACTTTACCCAACACACTTTGTTTAAGTGTAAGTTTTACATCACTTGTTACAAACTTCTAACGATGTAGATAATCTCTGTTGGCATTTAAAGTGATTTTTAAATGTGTATGAATAAAGTAAAAACAAAGACCAAGAAGTAGGCAGAAGTAAGCAAGGAAAATATCTTACCTAGCAGCACAATCATACGCTAAGACATCTGTTTCAGCAAGAAGGTCTCCATCAGTCTCATGGTCTCCTCCATCTGGACCCAATTCAAACAACTGGTGGAATAAGAAAAAAGGTAAAAATACAACTGAGGTGTTAAAAACCTCATATTACCACTTCTTCATGCCTGGCATTCTGGAAACTATCCACTACTATTCTTTTCCCTTCCCAAAAGTAATTACGAGTTACTATCACTGACAGGCAAATTCCCACCTGGAAGTCAGGATCTGGTAATATCATTAATTGTTAAGAAATAGCAATTGACACTGATCTCCCAGCTTTACGGCCAGATATATTTTAAAGTGGAGAAACTCCCTAAATCCTGCAGGCAAATCAGATACAGAGCATCTAAAAGAGGCAAAGTTGGGCGAAAGCGCAGGCTTTCCATCATAGGTTGAAATCCACAGAAGATACACTCAGCTCCTCTGGAAAGGGACACCTTGACTGTTTTAGCAGAGCTAGTCAATACTGTCCTAAACAGTTGGTGACTAGGACAAAAGATGGTATCTTTTTCAAAAGAACTTGGGTCAAAAATCATTTCTACAGCTTGATGAGTTTGGAAGAGGACCACAATACATGTCTATGACTGCTCTTGCAAATACCTAGTTAATACACAGTTTATCTGTGGTAGGACTGGCAAATCTTATCTTGGCTATAAGCTAATTCTAGACAACCAGAAACAAATTGGAAAAATAATACTAAAGTACTTTCATATGGTTACTACCTTTTAATATTTAAATGTTAGCCATGTTGGTTTTTTTGGCGTGATTTTATTTTTTTAAGTTTCTTAGCTTTCCTTAATCATTTGCAATTCTCAGTCATTGTGTTAAACTAGAATAAAGCACAACTACTTATTTTGGATCTCCTGTCCAAATTATGCACATTTTACTGCCTCCATTTCCCTGAAACACCCCTTAATACCTAGTAATCTGAAAAAAAGTAAAAGAAAACTCGATAACTCACTAAATGACAAATTACAACAATAATATATTCTGAATGTATACATGTAATATAAACCTCAGACAGATACTAGATCCTGCCTTTACAAAGTCTTTCTGGGAGTTTCTGAAATCCTTATTAAATGCAGGAACAGGAGCTACTTATCAGAGACCAGAGCTCTGTTATCACACTGGGTGTTTATGGGAGCTTTTCTATCCAAAGCCAGTTCGTTTATTTATTTAATTTTCTCCAGCCCTAATCACCCTCACGTTTGGCACAAAGCAGAGTGAAGTATGCTTGGTGCCATTCCCTTTCAGTTGAAGAATCCCAGCTGAGAAGCTGTCCAGAGAGTCTGTCTGAGAAAGAAGAGGCAGGGACCATGGGAAGCAACGGCCCAGCTGGTACCTAAGGAATTCCAGCTACTGATAAGCACTCTCCGTTTTTAAGAAACAGCTCCTCATGTATCCTGACACAGGATGTGACTCTAAGTTCAAAAAGACCAATTTATTGCAGGTGGACCTCTGAGCTTTGTGTAAATAGATCACAGAACCATTTGACCCACTACCATATTTGCTCAAGACACCAGTAAGACGGCATAGTGTTTAGTGAAGGTAAGAATGGGCCAATTGTTGACCATTAAGAATAGTAATTCTCAGATCTCTACTCCACCCACGTTACCTGCATAAGGGTCATTACTTCATAGTGAGAAGCCTTCTTCTAGTTCTATTACTAATGCTTTTACCACTCATCCATCAAGAACTAAAATTAATCATGGTTTTAGGTGGCATTTCTCCAGTTCTGATTTTAGTTCTAGTTTACAGTTCTAATATTGTTTAAAACAAAACCAAACAAACCTTACCTTTATTTTAGCAGTGTATTCACCCCTACCTCCAAAAAGACCGAGACCACCTAACAAAATATCTGTATCGGCACAGAAACGGATAGCTTCTACTGAGTGGGCTGAATAACCCCAGCCTCCTCCATGACCTACAGAAAAAAACCAAAACAATAAAAATACAGTTAATCTATTTTAGTCTTTCATTCCATAAGCCTGATTAGCTTGCGCTATAAAATTTTACTGTGTACATACTTTCAAATCTGTTAACAATGCTATAGTCTTCTTTAGAATAAACTTTCATTACTGCTTGGGTCTCCTCTTCTGTATTTGCTACACCCATTTTTAAGTCCTGCATAGCAGCCAAAGTATCAAGACAACCTAAAAGAAAGCAAAACCAAAAAACAACTCAAAATTTCTTACTGCTGCTTATAATCAGTTAAATGGAAATAAATACCAGTTAAAAAGATCAAAGCAACCTAACTGTTTTGACCCTAAACCACACATACACTACCAAATATCATTATAGTTTTGATTTGGTCAGGGGACACTGCTGTAGAATCTCAGGGTTCACTACTGAAGATCCATTTAATTTAATTTATTTAATTTCCATAATGACCAAGAAATGTGATTAAATTGGCTTTGCAACTTTTCCAATGGTAAATAAATTGCCAGCAACATTTTTTTTTTCCTTTTTACATTTCACATATTATCAAAAAATAGTTGAAGTAGCAGTGAATTATGGACAGATTTGAGAGCCTTCAAAAAAGGCATTTTGTTTCATGTACTTGAGTACCTAACATGCCTTACGCTGACTCAGACACAGAAAAAGTACTGTTCAAGTTAAAATTTCTCTAACACACATTGAAGGGAGCAGGACAATGGACTGAACACTCCTCACAATCAGTGAGCAATGAGCCAAAATAACTTCCAAAGCTGTGCCCTGAAGCATTGCGTACGTTGCATGTGGCCAGTTTATACATAAACACAGTGGGATTATTTTTTGGTTTGGTAGGCTTTTTAGACTACAAAATAAAATCATATCACTTTTAGCATCCCTCTATACAAAACTGCAAAGAGCTGAATCCTTATATTAGATATAGCATTTACTCTAAAATAAAAATAGCTTATTTAAGAGCACATTTTTTCCCCCCCCTGCCTTTTGGAGACTCCAGGTTAACTTAACAGTGCTAACTTTACTCTGCAAACTGTCCAAAAAGACCACCTAGGAAAGTCTTTACTTTATTATGCTGACCTCTAGTAGCAAGTTCCAGTACTTGAGTACCTAACATGCCTTACTCTGACTCAGACACAGAAAAAGTACTGTTCAAGTTAAAATTTCTCTAACACACATTGAAGGGAGCAGGACAATGGACTGAACACTCCTCACAATCAGTGAGCAATGAGCCAAAATAACTTCCAAAGCTGTGCCCTGAAGCATTGCATATGTTGCATATGGCCAGTTTATACATAAACACAGTGGGATTATTTTTTGGTTTGGTAGGCTTTTTACACTACAAAATAAAATCCTATCACTTTTAGCATCCCTCTATACAAAACTGCAAAGAGTTGAATTCTGATTTTAGACATTGCATTTACTCTAAAATAAAAATAGCATATTTAAGAGCACTTTTTTTTCCCCCGTCTTTTGGAGACTTCAGGTTAACTTGACACTACTAACTTTATTCTGCAAACTGTCCAAAAAGATCACCTAGAAAAGTCTTTTACTTTATTACGCTGACCTCTAGTAGCAGGTTCCTTCAGAACTCTAAAATCCTCTAGCATCATTAAGACAGCAGAAGGTAACTATTTTGATTAAAATTAATGCATATCAGGCAGACCATAAGTGTTAATTAAGAGTAACAGCAAAAGACTACAAAGTAAAATTTTAACTCAAAGTCAGAAAGCTGTTAGATTACAATTCATTTATGCATTAAGTAATGTTTCTTTATTTCATATAAGCTCCTGACTCATCAACTATAAATGTATACCTAGAATGTGCAAAGCTGCATGAGATCTGGTGGTCAGAGCTTTGGAACCTGTTGGTAAAGCAAGTTCTGGACTCAAAATACTACACCGGGATTGCATGTCTGGAGCTGAGGGAAGTCTGGAATCAGCAACTACTGCATTGTAACTCCACAGTTCCCTGGCATTTGGTCGAAACCTAGAGCAAGACAAAACAGAGTAAAAAAAAATAATATATATAAACCTTTCACCTACTAAAAAATACAAAAATCTAACTGATAACTAAATTTTATAAGCTATTTTATGAAAAATGTAGATCTACTAGTACAAACTCTTAAAACTGAACATCATTACACCAAATACATATAAACTTTACTAGTTTAATGCACTAGCAAATGGAAAGCCACAAAAACATTCTTATTGTACTTCAAGTCAAACAGCCATATTACGGGTTTACAAATTTCAGAAAACGTTAAGACACTTTTCAAAGCTAATAAATATTAAAACAATACCATCTATTAAGAAGCATGAAGTAACTAGCAAGTACTAGATACAATAGCAGATGTGCTCGAAAATGATAAAGATGCCAACTGAAAGTAAAAGGGTTACTCACCTTCAAATAAGAGTAAAAAGATCTTGAGAAATCCAACATATTTTGTTTGGTCTTTTTTAAATGGATAACATCACCTCATGAGTTTTTAAGGGATTATAGAAAAGGGCAGCATAAACAAGGGAATACAAAGACTTTCTATAGTACAGATTAACATGGAGAAAAAGAAAATGAAAAAAATGAAGTCTTTGATATTACTATGTAAAAGGAAGAAACAGCAGACCTATGGGAGTGTTCCGAATAAGCACAAAAGGAACTTTCACTTGGTACAACTGTTCTAAAAATCCAAGTGGAGCTAAGGTGGGCTAACTAACGGAGAAATAAATACTTTTAACTAAAAATATTATAGGACGTAATATGTATTCAGGATTTCAATGAGTTAGCAATGTGCAAGTTTATACACCCACAAAATTAGTTTAACCTCTTGAATTTCACTACTACCTGAAAAAGTCACAAAACTATGAAGAAAATATTTAAAATCCATGTATTCAAGAATGCTGTCTCTGTACAGATAAACTCCCCCGCCTTCATATAAATAGGCATGAGTAAAAATGCCCAGGAATAGTAATTAATATACCAAATACTTCACTACTAATTGGCATATTCATTAACATGTCTCTGCTCTAGACTGTTTTAATATTTTCCATTAAGCAAGAATGGGATCCAACAAAGAAATAAATTTGTGCAGACTCTAAGAATCCATTCTTCGGTTAAAGTATTTAAGCTCTAGATTTAATTCTAAAGTCCCCAAAATTCTGCAAGACAATAGAACACCTCAACCCATGTTTACCCAGAATATCTTTAACATGTGACTCAAGGTGAATAACCATTTTACGGTGGTAAAGTTGAGTGTCATCACTTTTTCCTCCCTGAAACTTGCTGCTTTCCCATGGCTATTGATAACTGCATTTTTCATAAATTGAGTCTTTCAGTGTGTTTAATCATGCTGATGATATCATGACTGAGAGCTTTAAGGGATGTGGGTGCTACAGGTGCTACAGATGCTACCCAGATGTCATAAAGGAACATGCCTAACATAGAAGCATCCATGTTTGCTAAGTGGCTTTAAGTTCTTGAATCTCCATTTTGGATGAAGGCATCCGAAGTAGGATGCAAGTAGCCTATGGACATAATGACCTTTTAACAATATGATCCTACGTGATACTGTCTTTTCCAGAGGAGTTCAGGCTAGCTGGTTCCCTGCTTTAACAGTAAGTGATTGTTCTCATTTTGCCTAAGTCTTCAAAGAGTTTAAACATCATCCATCACTTACACTCAAGGTGACAGTTTAAATTTCTCTCCCAGATCCTGGTTGACATAGCTTTTAAATCATTACAGAAGAATTGGATGTTATGATTCTGTCTTGGAACAAGGGCTTATGATCTATGCCTGCCCAAAGACTCCACTGAAAGCAACCACCCTGAAGACTGTGAAATAAATACAATCATAATTTGAATGTCTATGCCATTTAAGTGTTTTTACTTTGACCTCCCAAAATGTCAGAACTGAAAAGAATACTATTTCTCCACCCCTTCTCCTATTTAAATCGTAACCACTAATACGTGAGAGAGGGATGAAGATATAAAACATGAGACTGTGGAAGCTGGGTATGGCAAGAAAATTATTCTGTGAAGTGTTAAGTAGATGGAGAAAAGCAAGGGAAGAATAAAAAGAGTAAACAAGTAGAATAGATTTGACTCCCCTGAACATCATGAGACAAATGAGAATAATGCAAAACCAAAAAGGAATTAAAAAAAAAAAAAAAAGGCCAAGAGAAGATGTTTGTTTTGGGCTTACTTGACCAAATCTTCTAAAAACTGTGAGAAAAGATACATGGAAGACTAAAAGTTGTCTTTTATTTACTAGGGAAATGAGCATAATCAAATCTCCAGCCTCCCAAAATATTTTAAAAAGGTTTCTATACTATGACCTTAATAGCTATAATCCACACTTGCCTCCAAATAACATCATAGACAGGATCCAGACACACACCAGAACCTTGAAGGTCTTCCTGTTCAGAATCATTGAATGTTTTGCAACTGCCATCTACTTTGTTTATCAGAAGACATTTAAAAGGAGGAGGTTCTGATATTGAAGCTGGTACCAAACCTAAATCAAAGAGCAAAAAGACCAGAAAAACATGAAGACTCCACTCATTACATGGCATTTTTTATGCATGAAGCATTAATGTAGTAGGGAAGAACAGATACTACAGTTTATTTTTTGCTGTAGCAGTGTAAGATTTAAGTGCAAGAAAAGCTTAGACTTTTACATTCTTTCTTTTGATAAAATTAATTTCTAAAGGAGCTAGGATCACCACGTGCAGTATAACTAGAAAGTAAAAATATTTTAATTCCCCCTATTCATGTTTTTGACTTGTTGATCCTCTATTGTTTGCACGACTGAAACTGTATTTTCTCCAATACTTCTATAAGCATTTAAAATATTATAGAAGAGGTCTTGCCTATTATATGCCTGCTTGCAAATATCTCTGATGTAGCAAGCACATGAGAATTAATGAGAGCTTCATCGATCCGGAGAAAGGTCTGGTCTCCACTCGCTCCAATCCATGTTGCTTTGCGTCCATATTTAGAGCCTATATTAGGCATAGGTGCTGGTTTTGCATTCCAGTAGGGCATATCCAGAATTGGTCTACCAAGTTGACCTTTCTATAGGGAGAATGCAAGAATTAGTAAATAACAGTAACAGTAAGTCTCAAAGACAAACAAATTACTTCAGTAGCTTCAGCATACAACATTAGTAGTATGGAAGAGAGAGCTTGCCACAAAATTACTTTCAAAAAGCAATTGTTACTGCAAGTGAAGCATTACATCTTTAAATAAAAGGAACAAGTTACTGACAGATGTTCTCCTCCATATTCAGTTAAATTTTTGAGTGTAACTTTTTTTTTTTAATGCAACTCAAACTCTCCAGTATGGATAACCTTCCTTTCCATCTTCAGGATCAAGTATAGAAGTCTTATTCTCCTTCAGTACCTAGTATCTGAATAACTTCAGCGCTAAACAAGGAATGAGTTAATAGGGGAAAAAAAAAAAAAGTACATTCAGATTCAGACAGTCCAAATTCCACTCAATTCTAAAATAATATGAACTGTAAGTCTTACACACCAAATACCTCTTATAAGTACCTAGAAATCAATTAGGACATCAAATTTGAGCTAAAATGAGCATAAAGTGTCTAAGCAAGCACCTCTGCATATGCTCATTAAC
This sequence comes from Calidris pugnax, assembly GCF_001431845.1. Lineage (NCBI taxonomy): Eukaryota > Metazoa > Chordata > Aves > Charadriiformes > Scolopacidae > Calidris > Calidris pugnax. The sequence continues at coordinate 9,595,671 of NW_015090999.1, read as the reverse complement.
ATCCTGACCTGGAGATCTAGGGCCTCATCTCCTACATACAACTAGTTACTGTGAGATGGACCAACAGTTCTTATACTGTACCGAAGTATGTCGTAAGAACTGCAATAAACCTGCTCAGACTCCATCTCCCTCACCGAGGCAAAGGAAATTCATTGCAGGCTAATGAAGTCAAGCTAACTTTTTATTTAGAATGGTAAGGGAGAAGAAACACGCATGTGCAGCAAATATCTTCTGCCCGGCATGTTACTCATCTCTCTTTCTACCTGACACTGTAAGTAAACTTAGTCAAGACATTTTCAAGAGCTATGCTTGCTTTTGAGCTTATCTTGACTTTATGAAGCTTTCAACAAAGTTTCAAGTATTACAATATTAAAACTAGACACTTAGAACAGGTGGTTTAAACACAGTCTAAATTTATTTTTTTCTTCTGGAAAAAGAAAAAACTCTCAGTCAACAGACAGGCTGTAAAATCCTATTTCTGAGGGTGAATTTGGTTTTTCAGTAGCTAAGTTTCACTGCAGGTCCCCAAAGCTTAAACTTTTATGTGTCCAAGTCACTTTTGATAAAAACATGGGACACCAAAGCTCTTACTAAAAGTCTGAAAAACAACAAAATGTTACCTAATCAAAGAGCCATCTTGTGGCATACTTAATTCAAAATACAATTTTCCACTTCTAAAATTTCAGTCTTCAACTTTTTTTCTTTTTTTATTGTAAAAAGACAGATTTCAAAAGGTGCAATTTCTCTTCTGTTATCTTTGGCAGTACATAGTTTTAAAAGCATACAAAAATAGCTCAATATCTATAGCTTAGCTCTTGCCAAAAGAACATTAGTGGGAAAGCACGAACAGCAGATGACTCTGGATAGATTGCAGTGGGAGGGGAGGACAAGGAGGCACAAAAGCCTGAAGTCAGGATGAATGAAACTAAACGATGTTGAAGTGCTTATTCTGTGAATATAAGAATGGATTCCACATAGACATAGGAGAATACATGTCACGTGGATATGAAAGAAGAGTACCAGAGTTATGCTGTGTTATACTGAACAATACTATCTCCTCAACTCTAAGCATAACTTCTGCAACCATTCCTATGAAAGAAAACAGGACACTTATTTTTTCTAACAAATGCAGACAGAAAAATAATAGAATATGCAAGAGACACTTATTTGCAACCGAGTTTGCAACAATAAGAGTTTTCTCAAATTGGTACACCTTGTAAAATAACCCAGTTTGAAACCACCACCTTCATTAAAATATAAAAATCACCCAGAATTTCTACCATCATGCTTTTCTAACCACAACAATATTAGCGGCCACATTTTTAACCGTAACAGGCACAAAAGACAAGCAAAAGTCACGAGCAGTTCTGTCATAGCAAGTATAAGCAGTTTTGAAAGGCCTTTGAACAACAAATTAATTAATAGCTTATTCCCATAAGTAAATATTATTATTTCCTTACTGAGAAACTTCCAAATGTGAAAACCTGGCCATCCATTAAGAGAATAGCTGTATGGTTGCTCCCAGCAGTAACTTGTGTACTAGGACCTGGTAATGCTTGCACCAAAGTGGGACATCCCCTATAGCAAAACAAAGTGATTTTCTATCAATACACGTTTATGTAACATTTAACACATACATTAGTACTGTAAGGATTTCAGTCACTGTGAAATATATTCTCTATGTTCACATGCTATACAGAATCAGAATCGAGCAACATCTTAAATATTAAAGGAACAGAAATTTGAAAGACTGTACCAGATATTTTTATGCCCTCTTGTTACAGGAAACCAGTTGAAGTACCCTCTCTTCAGTTAAATTCATAAATTAGTACAGAATAAAAATAGCTAATTTAACATATAATTACTGTAGTTACACTAATAAATACATGCCTGTATATATGTACATATACAAAAATATTGCAATGAACTGTAGCAGTTAACAAAAAAAAAATATCTTGTTAGGACACTGGTTAAGCACCTAAAAAACCTGTTCGCATTATGAAGCCAGCAAAGCCTTATGTGGTTGTTAACCTAATACAATTACCAGAAGCAATACTGATACGGCCATCCTGAGATCACTGTCTAGGGAATTATAGAAAAAAGAGAAGGTCTACCCAGCTCCATCAGCTTTCTACTGGAGAATAAGTCATTAAAAAACTGCTCGCAATCGAACTCAGACTCAAGACAGAACAAACCTCCCCAAACTATTTTCCAGAAAGATCTGAAAAAGTCTAATCCACGTGCCTCCCAAACATGGTCAGATATAAGAAGATAAATTTTCCATTCCAGTAAAAATGAAGGGAAAAAACCTAATAGGACAATCAAGAAGCAAAGAAAGAAAACTTGAAGTGATGACTTAGAACAGAAATAGCAGAAAAAAGAAATAAGCATGAGATACTAAAACTAGAATTTTTATCTCAATCTCAACGAAGTGAAGAGGAGCCTACGTGAACTGTACCAGACTTTGAATCCCATAATGAGTGTCTACCCAGACTTAAAATTTATTGTGAACTTAGAAAGACTGAATTTGAAGAACAAGATATTCCCAAATAACTCAATGTGAAACGCTGACCCCAGAGAACAGTAGCACTATTTTAACCTTATTTTAAACATGCACTTTCAAAAGTAGGTTAGTCTAAAATAAGAACAGGTTGTCTTATGCTGGAATTAAAAAAAAAAAAAAAAAGTGTCCGCCCACAGCATCCTAGCTATGCTTTAGCAGCTGATGTGCCAAAAGATGGGTTATCTGCATGTTCTGATTTTGGCTGAATTGGAGGTAAAACAGAAGTCAAGAAAGTAGGAGGAAGGAGAGGCATCAAGTGCTCAGTAGGGAAAGGGAAAAAGGGTAGATGTGAAGATGTGAACATATGGCAATGTGGAAGAGAGGAATGTAGCACAAAGACATGTTGATGACCTGAAGGAGGGGGAACCCAGGTAGGCACATGGGTTTGGACATCAGTAAGATTATACACAGACACATAGAGCGAAGTTTAGTAGCATCAATGATGAAACATTTTTAAAACCAAAGAAACATTACATGAAGCAGAAATTAAAAACATAGTTAAGAACTAATCCAAAAGCATTGCTAATAAAAATATTTCTTTTTACCAAAGTTTTTTTTCCTTTCCCTCAAAATTATGATAGCTGCAGGCACAGAATTATCAATCCTATGCATGTTTAAAAAAGAAAGTGAATGTTTGATCTCTCTGATGCATAAAAGCTAAGCTATTATCACCAGAACTACTTATATTCCTGTTTTGCCTACTGAATCTATCGGCAATGTTATTTGAATGCTGCGTATGATATTCCCTTGCAGCTGAGCAAAACTGGAGAAGCAACTGATGTAGAAATACATAATATGTTATCCTCTTAAATAGCTCTTTTATTAAGATCATCCAGCTTTTGGAATGGCAAACTACAGTGTTTCAATTAAAGAACTTAACAGGAAAAACCTTAAGACATTTAATGACATCTCTAAAAAAGAAAGTAAAATTATAGAAAAATAGTTTTCACTTCATAAAAGGAGGAGAGATTTGGAAAAAATACAGTAAGTTAGCTAGACTGATGTAAATGGAATTTAAAACCTGTGAGACTATTGAGCATTTCCCAAACACTCTGAAAGTCACACAGAAAAACTCATCATAGACACTTAAGAGTCTGAGAAACTCTTCAGACAAAATTCTGATAAGCAGGGTTTCTCCATTTGAATGGGAAAAAGCAAGTAGTATTCTTCTGGGAGGCAGCTGAAGGACACATTAGTGTCAGACTCACAGATTCTTTGGCTTCTGGATACGACACAGGAATTTGACGCAGGTCAATCGCAAAAGACCAACCTCAACTATACAGAAAGCAACCTGAGATCCCTGGGGAAAATGTAAGATTGCTGAACAAAAAGGAGCAGATATACACGCGTCGGCTAACTCATGATCCTGCAGAAGGTCCAAATACATTTTGGCTGTCCACACCGAAACCCTCTTCCATGCTGAAGGGGACAGCTTTCCTGGAAGCTGCCCTGGGCTTTGAAAACGCCTCCTGCATTCAGTGTCCCACCGGTCGCTGTCCATGGTACCCATCCAGCCACCCGGGGCAGCTGACCGTGGTGCTGACCGTTCCACTTCCCCACGGGCTGTCGCCGTGCAGTGGGTGACAAGGAAACCAGCAACAACTTCTGTCAATGCCAGGCAGGGCCGGGCAGTATGGAGTTAAAAAGAAAATGGAGAGGTTTGGGTTTCGGAGGTAGCTGGAAGTTTGGTGAAAAGACGTAAGTAAGACCTGCACCGCATCGGTGGAAGTAACACAATCAGACAATGCATCTAGAAACACTGTCCTATCGAAGCAAGAGGATGGGACACCTTTTTTTTTTTTTTCCTCCACACATATTAATAAGATATAGTCTCTACGTTTTGTCTTGAAATAGAATATAGCTGGCTGTCCAAGGACTGTCTGCTCAGTTTTCTTCCCCATTATTGTTGAACCTTCGGAAGCAAAAATCGTATCAGCGTTGTCTTTACTTTAGTTGTTCCACTTCTGAGCCTTGAGCTCCAGATCACGTGCTTGCTAACGCAGTGCTCGAGTCCACAGTTTGTATCAGAAATGCAGGCAAATTCTGAACAACAACAGAAAGATCCTGGAGTTTTAAGTCCCAGCTTTTTGAGAGAAGCACCAGCAGCAAGCTTACCTGAATGCAAGACATACTATTTTTCACCGAGACTAGATACAGCAAAGCATCTCTTGCTTCCACTGAGTTTCTATCCACCAGCATCTAATTTGAGGAGAATATAAGCAGAGACTGACAAACCCTTTATGTAGTGAATAGCTCATCAACATCTGCCACTGTGGATTTTACAACAAAAAGCCTATGCAGACTAGTTTAATGGCTCCAGCATACCAATATGGAAAAAAATGGCCTCCCAGGAATCAGATCACTTGCATTTTTAAGTGCTCCATCTGTGAATGGCTGACATCGCTGCTGGAGAAAATAGTATCACCTGGTGCATATTGCTTGTTCCTCCACACCACTTCAGTTCTCAGGTTTATTGAGAATGACATCGTCCTGTTCATCTGCTGTTTCGTGTGCATGAAAAAAAAATTGTCCAAAGTCCTTCTAGGATATGTAATACACCTCACTCCTGCTGAAGTAAGAGGAATCTTTGGTGTTTAGCACACTCTAATAGAGGAGTCCAGAGTCCCCTTAATTAAAGAGAAAGACATGTCTGGACAGGCGCGCAGAATTTAAAATAGTTAAGCTTTTTCAAGACTTTTGAAAATAAAGTCTCACTACTAAATCTTTACATTGCAAGACAGAAGTCCCTGAAAGGGTAAGTCATCAATCACTGCCCAGGAACTTCCATCATTCCTTCATCTGACAATGAAGATGGCGCTCTCAGATGAAAATGAGAGTTCCTGCACTTGCCCTGACACTTCTTGTTTTCATGGGCCCCCACATTTAGATATTCTAGCTAGGCTGCCTAAATATTACTTCTTTTTTTTATTTATTCTTGCCTCTCTATCTCTCCCGGAAACGCAGTCAATTATCAGTTCCTGGATTCAGAAGATGATGGTCTTCCTGAGGTCAATACAGGCAATGTGACACACTGCATGACTGACATACCACTGACCTGGCTGGAGCTGGCCATCTGAGCACCACTGCGTCCCAACTGAGGTGGAACTCTGCATAAGGATTCCCTGTTTCCTTCTCTGAATCCCTTACTGTGAGGACAGAGGAGAGATCTCTACTTAAAGCTGGAAAAAGAAGTACATCAATGAGGAAATTATCATTTGAATGATGGTGCTAAATAGCAATATAGTACTACAGCCAGTTCTCATGCATGGGACATACTCCAAATTTCTTCAAAGCTTTTGCCAGACACTCTCTAGGTTTTGTTGTAGAATGACACAAAGGTCAGTGCCAAGTCGCTGGTAGCTCTTCAGCTTCTAGGCCTGGTCAAACACTATCCTTTGGCACAGGACGTTTCATGTTCTCTTCTAAGATCTCACTTGGAACTACATTTGGTCTCCATCCAGTTTCTGTCTAAATAAGCACCAGACGTGGGGTTTACTGCCTGAAATCCTGACTGATTCAGCAGATAGCTCCAATGCCTTCAGGAAATCCAAGCGATTTCATCAGTTGGAAATAGGAGACAAGTTACCAGTACAAATGCCAATGCTATTTGTACCTCTTCAGTCTTTGAGACAGAAACTGGCCTTATTTTAGTAGTGACTTGAAATGCCAGCTAAAGCAGCTGTAGCTTGAAACAAGTACCCAAGAATTTCCAGGAACGAAAAAAAGAGCACTTCTCTGTGATATGGCTCTACCACAGGCAGAAACACAGACTGCATTCACCAGTCCAATGCAAACTTAGTAGGGATAACACTTTAGAGACTATCATTAGGCACAGCAGTCAGTACAAAGCAACACTTCCAGTAAAGTTTCTTTCTTCCTTCCCTCTCCCCCTTCTGTTTAGTGAATCCAATGAAAGTTTTAAGAAGATGAAGATTTCTTCAGAAACGTGACAAAAGAAGTGACTTGGAAGTCTCCAAAGAGATTGGGAGATAGATGGTAATTTTCATCTCACTGCTACAAGAGAAATGACAGAACTGAAGACAGGTCATGGATGCTCCACTCCATATGTCTTTTATATAAGGATATTGGGAATTACTGGACATTCACAAAGCCTCAATGATTCCTACTCTTCAAAATCCCACATCTTATGTGTTTTATGGTATACGTACATGTCCAAAGCACATTATAACATTTCTTTTTATGGCAGGACACCAATTTTTTTTACTTTTATGAGTAGGTAAGATACTTAGGATGAAACACCAAGGGCTAGACTGAACTTCACAATAAAGACACCTATATTTAATTATCTATGCTCTCACTGTAGTCAATGAAGATCAAAGCCATAAAGTTCACAGAGCTACTGAGCATACCTAAAGCACATAAGTTAGTGGTTAGTCAAATAGCTCTCCACACTCTGTTGACTTCTCTATTTTCATTGACCACAAAGAAAGCACTTTCATGCCGACATCTAAAATAGGTGTCTACAAAATGCAGCTGAGACCCAAGCTCAGTGACTTACATAGATTAATAATAAACAAAAATGAGATTTTATCATAACTGAACTATTGTGTAACAGAAGCAGGTTAATCTAGGTTTACAACATAATACTATTTGAATTATTGCACGCGTAGTGTTTTACAGAAATAATGATCTCTTAAGGAGATTTCAATGTCATTCTCTCACACGTAGGGAGAACTGAAGAGACAGCATTTCAAACTCAATTATCAAAGCTATGTTAATAACTATGCATAAAAGTCTGCATGTATTAAACAAATTACTTATACAGTACAACAGTACTGTTACTCTATCTGTATCCAGAGGGTTATGGGGAATAAGTGCAGAACAAGAGCTTATTAACTTTATTTGGACAATAAACATTTGGAGTTTTCACACTTGTTAGCTACAGAGAAAAAGAAACGTAGCCCCTTGTTACGTAGCAGCAGAGCAATACACAACCACATCCATTAATTACCAGCTCACCTGGAATTAACATCACCGTGTCCAAGTTGCCCGTGCTGGCCATACCCAAACGTGTAAACATCACCACTCTCCATCAAAACCACTGAAAAACAAACAAAAAAAGAAGAGTATTTTTCTGACACACACATGTTAACACGGTCCTGCACCAGTGCTGGTTAGCCTTTCTGAGCAGCACAGTTAACGGTCCCTACTGAAACACCAGGAGATCTACACCAGATTCTACAACCCATCACAGCTAACATCTCTATGCATGGCTAAAGCTGTGCCATACAGATGTTTTTGAATGCCTCAAGAATTTCTTCAAAACTCTGACATAACTTAATATATGATACTTATAACCCTTTTCCAATGTCGGACAGTGTAGTAGGCTATAAAATAACACTGCAATCTTTTCAACCTTTAACACTCCTTTTAATGCATCCTTATTGAAAATTAAACACAAAGCAGTGAAAACACATATGATGATGTTAAAAAAAACCCCAAAACACCACAAAAATTCTACGCTGTAATTAACACTGATTAGTTTGGTTTTACCTGAATGGTGAAATCCACAACTGACTTGTACAGCTCGCAGTTCACAGTCAAAGCGGACAGCCCCTGGTGGATAGGTTGTGATTTTGCTGGCATCTTTCTCCCCTCTTTCTCCACTTCCGTCTATAAACAAAACTTTTCATTATATCTCATGTCTTCTAAAAGCTTTGTATTAGAAGAACGAATAGAACAAGAACAGTAAATAACTCCCCACCCAGCCATTTGTAAGGTAGGAGAAAGAACTCACAGAACAGCAAGAAGGACAGCTCAAAATGTGGCATCAAAGCAGATGTGAAAGATGACAGAAACTCTACTTCTAAACAACCTACTACAAAAAGTCACGCACTGGAAAATACCACATCCTCTAAAAGGGAAGCTTCCAACGAGCACACAAAAATGACCAGCAAAACAGGCAATTCAAACAACTTCAGAAGTTTTGCTTAATAACTACCACTTTTATTCTTCAATAAAATAGCGTTATGATACAGATAGAAAGCACTCTAGTTAAACTCAGTAGGCGTAGCCCTATTTTTTTTTCCAATTACTACTCATTAAAGATTTTACTCCAACTTGGCCACATAGCCCTTGTTTTACATAACTAGCAGTTACTTATGCAGTTTATTTCTAACAATGCCAACATACTCACTACTAGCACATCTGTTTCCTGTCCATTTAAGACATGTTTTTAGACATTGCTTCTGTGATTTCTTTTAGTAAATATGAAGGGCATTATTGGTTCCTAAAGCCAAACTGCTTTTGCATCAGATAAAAGCACTGAAGTGACAAACAAGTGTATTATTAACTTATTGAAAGCCACTATCTTCTCCAGAAATCAGAATGTTTACAGCATCTAACAATTACACTATAATTAAACTATACGGTCACAGTGTCGCAAAGGAAGGCAGTTTCACAATGTTAGCAAGAAATCAACATGACAGAGAAAAAGACAACATGCCCATCACCATTCAAACACCTACACCTGTGCAGAAAGAGGGCAACAAAAGCTCTAAGGAAAGTGCATTTTCACAATGTAAAATTTCATATATGACTTCGGTCACACTGTCTCTTAGCACAGAGAAATGACAGAAAATATATTACGCAAAAAATAACTGCACAAAGGAGATTCCATATTCTTTCCGTGATAATTCTGACAGATTACTTCTTTATTAACAAAATTGACAGAGGGAAACAATTTCTGCTCAAAGAATTCAAGGTCTTGTTAATTTAGATCTGTATTTATAATTTCTACATGTTATTCTGAATGATCATTAGTGGAAGTCTGAATTCTTGACTTACACTTACAGACTTACAAATCTTTTAGACTTAAAATATAATTCTGTTTTTATACATATCAATCAAGCTTTATTTCCTTTTTATTGCATGGAAACTGCTCATACAGTAAAGTCATTTCAGTGCTTCTATTACTAACCAGTTTTAGCAAATCTTACTGGCTGGAAATAAAGCTTTTTTTCTAGTCACGACTGAATACAGAAACCATATGAATATCCATGTTGTTTACATCAGTAAAGGGAAATATAAATACTAAGTAATGCTTTTGAATAATTAAGTTTAATAGCATAGGTAAAGAATCCTTTTGAAAATGTGGGTGCCCTTCATCAAAAAGAATTACACTTGCACTAGATGTTGGATATGTGTGAAATGGAGACACGCTGAAGGAATTCTCTAGCTCTAAGAATTGCCACGGGATGTTTGAGGTTTTTCCAACAGCACCAGTTGTGTACTATCAGACTGTATGCACATTAGAAAAATTGTTTCTGAAGGTCTTTTTTCTGCAGCTTTTTTCTTTTTGTATTAACAACAAAAGCAAACACAAAGAGATAGAATCACTATTTAACAACAACAAAACCCTCTGAAAACCCAGAATTTTGCCATAATATGCTTCTAGTATTTTATTTAACAATTCAGCTATTTCTCAAATACACTGTCTTTGAACTTTTTATGCCTCCTTTTGCATTAAAATCTGCATGCAAAAGCAAGCAAGAGATGGTTCTAAGGGCTAATATTGCCACCAGAAATATTTATTCAGCAAGCAGCCTATTTACCGCTTCCCTCTTTCACACAAGCTTTTGGGATAGAAGCAGAAAAAAGCTAATTGTTCTGGAAGTCTCTGTGTGGCCCCTGTCTCCCCTCCTCCCTCAGTCATTGATGACTGTAACGAAAAATATAAGCTCTCCCACTGTGCAAATGAACTTGAACAGTCATCTGCCAGGAATGCAAATGTCCTATAAGTATGGCTCATGGGCTCATGGCTGCACGCACTTTCTACAATGAAACAAACAACACACAGCAACCACGTCACTTATGCACAGTCATATTAACAAAATGTAGCAGAAGCTGTATTCTGGACATGCACCAGTGGCACCTGGTACAGGTGAGGTACACCTGCATTTCCTGCCTCATTGTAAGAAAAACATATCACTCTTAAGCGCTTCAACAATTGCTAATAAACAAATAATAAATAAAAGATGATTCTAGATATAATTCCATTTTTTCCAAACTTGCAAATGAAAGCATAACACTGTATCACCCTTAAGGAGACACTAAATATTCTTGTGCAAAATGTAGAGACAAGTACATTCACATGAAACAAATTTTGCAATTCCTTTTCCTTTAAAATAAATTTATGTCAAAGGAAAAAGAGCTTGCATTTTCAAATTCCAAAGCTAACTCCTCAAAGCCTTTAAGACTGGAAGAATGGAAGCAGTGACTTCCACATATATCTTCCTTTGCTTAAGTGTGAAATCTGCAAACTGGATGGAAATCTGAAAATGGAACTCCTCTCGGCCTTCTTTGAGTGGTTAGTAACTGTCTCATGAGTTTTCCATCAGCTGGATTTTCAGAACTTGATAAGCACACTTAAAATAATTTACATGCACTAAGCAGCCTTGTAACTAAAAAAAGTAAGGTTCAGCTATTCTTCTTCATGAGGAAAAAAAGGTCTTTCAACTAAAATTATCACTAAACAGAATATCACTACTACCTTTAGAGCATACTTTTGGGCTATACTGTTTATCTGTATACTCCATTACATGGCCAATGCGTATCACATTTTTCTAGCAGCACTTATCAGAAGAACCAAGTTCTACAAACTCTTACACTTAAAGATAAGGCTGCAAATAAACTGGGTCATCCCCTTTCCTTTCAGTGAGTCAAAATTTTTTTAGATACACGAGCGAAAATTGGATGCAGAGAGCTTATTTGCACGTCTCAAGGAATAATTGTAACTATAGAGATACACACCTCCTTCTCTTCAAACAATTGTGTATATATTAATTCCATTAGAAAAAAATCAAAACAACTGTTCCTAAAAAGGAAGCATAGAAAGAAAGACATACAGTAGCATAGACTCTTCTGGTTAAATGAATGGAACCTTCTAAACAGAGCAAGTTAGCACTTCAAGTCTTACCCAACTGTACTACCTCTCAACTGGAACTTTGACTCTTTTATATCTCTCTGAGAGAGAGGAAAGCACCAAGGAAAAGCTCCAAAGTGCTTCTTGCAATTAACACTGAGGGGTGGGCTCCATGAACACCTTCAAAATGATGGGTTTTCATCTTGGTTATCTTATGCATTTGGGGATGGAAAGCAAGATAAGTGGAAATACAGCCAACCAACCCTCTCCCACCACTCCATTTTCATTAGAAAATCCTTAACTCCTGAAGAAAATTTTTCACTCTGTGAAACACACTCAGAAGTTCTCTTGGCTGATATTGCCAAGAGAAAGTGTGCTGCTTTTCAGGAACAAAGAAAAAGCTCGTTCAGTCCCAAACAGCATGTGAAGTCATAACCTATAAATGAGAGTTCTGCTGGCAAAATAAACCCCATCATTGTTACAGAATGGAATTTCAGGCCCTTGGTTCAGACCTGAGGAAAAACATTCTTCAGCTGCAAGAAGGGTGATATTTCATTTCTCACTGACCATCTTTGGAGGAAGGAAAAAGCACTTCTGAAGATATTAAATATGTTTCTTCTCCCCACAGAGGAAAAACTTTAATGCAATATGACCATACACAAAAAATTCTTAGAATAAAAATTTATACCACATCATTTGCCAACAAATCCTTGTTCTGTTTAGCACTGAGTACCCAAATACTGCATATCAGTGTGGCGGTGTGCTCTCCCTGGTTTGCCCCCCCCGCCTCCCTCTCGGTATTTTGAAAGACATCTCAATGAAAGCCCTGAAACTGTACTTATGTCTATT
>NW_015090999.1:9561944-9574642 GCF_001431845.1 Calidris pugnax | reverse complement strand
GTGAAATGGAGACACGGTGAAGGAATTCTCTAGCTCTAAGAATCTTTGAGGTTTTTCCAACAGCACCAGTTGTGTACTATCAGACTGCATGCACATTAGAAAAAAAATTGTTTCTGAAGGCCTTTTTTCTGCAGCTTTTTTCTTTTTGTATTAAAAACAAAAGCAAACACAAAGAGATAGAATCACTATTTAACAACAACAAAACCCTCTGAAAACACAGACTTTTGCCATAATGTGCTTCTAGTATTTTATTTAACAATTCAGCTATTTCTCAAATACACTGTCTTTGAACTTTTTATGCCTCCTTTTGCATTAAAATCTGCATGCAAAAGCAAGCAAGAGATGGTTCTAAGGGCTAATATTGCCACCAGAAATATTTATTCAGCAAGCAGCCTATTTACCACTTCCCTCTTTCACACAAGCTTTTGGGATAGAAGCAGAAAAAAGCTAATTGTTCTGGAAGTCTCTGTGTGGCCCCTGTCTCCCCTCCTCCCTCAATCATCGATGACTGTAATGAAAAATATAAGCTCTCCCACTGTGCAAATGCAGTTGAACAGTCATCTGCCAGGAATGCAAATGTCCTATAAGTGTGGCTCACGGCTGCACACACTTTCTACAATGAAACAAACAACACACAGCAACCACGTCACTTATGCACAGTCGTATTAACAAAATGTAGCAGAAGTTGTATTCTGGACATGCACCGGTGGTACCTGGTACAGGTGAGGTACAGGTGAGGTACACCTGCATTTCCTGCCTCATCGTAAGAAAAACATGTCACTTTTAAGCGCTTCAACAATTGCTAATAAACAGTTGCTCTTTTCTCAAACAATAAATACGTGATACTGTCCTTAAAGAAAACATGATTCTAGATATAATCCCATTTTTTCCAAACTTGCAAATGAAAGCATAACACTGTATCACCCTTAAGGAGACACTAAATATTCTTGTGCAAAATGTAGAGACAAGTACATTCACATGAAACAAATTTTGCAATTCCTTTTCCTTTAAAATAAATTTATGTCAAAGGAAAAAGAGCTTGCATTTTCAAATTCCAAAGCTAACTCCTCAAAGCCTTTAAGACTGGAAGAATGGAAGCAGTGACTTCCACATATATCTTCCTTTGCTTAAGTGTGAAATCTGCAAACTGGATGGAAATTTGAAAATGGAACTCCTCTCGGCCTTCTTTGAGTGGTTAGTAACTGTCTCATGAGTTTTCCATCAGCTGGATTTTCAGAACTTGATAAGCACACTTAAAATAATTTACATGCACTAAGCAGCCTTGTAACTAAAAAAAGTAAGGTTCAGCTATTCTTCTTCATGAGGAAAAAAAGGTCTTTCAACTAAAATTATCACTAAACAGAATATCACTACTACCTTTAGAGCATACTTTTGGGCTATACTGTTTATCTGTATACTCCATTACATGGCCAATGCGTATCACATTTTTCTAGCAGCACTTATCAGAAGAACCAAGTTCTACAAACTCTTACACTTAAAGATAAGGCTGCAAATAAACTGGGTCATCCCCTTTCCTTTCAGTGAGTCAAAATTTTTTTAGATACACGAGCGAAAATTGGATGCAGAGAGCTTATTTGCACGTCTCAAGGAATAATTGTAACTATAGAGATACACACCTCCTTCTCTTCAAACAATTGTGTATATATTAATTCCATTAGAAAAAAATCAAAACAACTGTTCCTAAAAAGGAAGCATAGAAAGAAAGACATACAGTAGCATAGACTCTTCTGGTTAAATGAATGGAACCTTCTAAACAGAGCAAGTTAGCACTTCAAGTCTTACCCAACTGTACTACCTCTCAACTGGAACTTTGACTCTTTTATATCTCTCTGAGAGAGAGGAAAGCACCAAGGAAAAGCTCCAAAGTGCTTCTTGCAATTAACACTGAGGGGTGGGCTCCATGAACACCTTCAAAATGATGGGTTTTCATCTTGGTTATCTTATGCATTTGGGGATGGAAAGCAAGATAAGTGGAAATACAGCCAACCAACCCTCTCCCACCACTCCATTTTCATTAGAAAATCCTTAACTCCTGAAGAAAATTTTTCACTCTGTGAAACATACTACGCCAGGATCTCCCCTTTGGTGAGGATGCTCACTGAAGGTTCTACTCCTCGAGGTTGAGAGATTTCTTGCCGCAACAGAGTTTCCGGTTCTACTCCTCGAGGTTGAGGGAATCCTTGCCGCAACAGAGTTTCGGTAAGTGACTAATAGCATGCTAAACTTTGAAGTTTTATCTAAGTAATGTAAAGGATTAATTGTGCATATATAATCCTTTAGACATAAACCGTTGACCAAGTCTGGGACTAGGATTGGATCCAGCCGCACCCAGACTCCTCTCTGAGAGGGAGTTTGGTCCCTGACAGTTCTGTCTGACCCTGTCCTCTGTGCAGTAAATAATAGAGTGTACTCTGACATCGAATCTTGTAAACACTATCGCATTTACCACTGGTTTTATCACACTACTGGTTTTGTTAAATCACTGTTTCACCTTAATAAATATTTCTCTGCTTCACTCTAACTAGTGAAGTTAATCACTCCGTCCGTGACAATCAGTCAAATTACTGATAAGTATCTTAGCCCTCACAGGATGTTCTGAATGCCTTAGTATCATCTATAGGTTTTATACACAACAACATTACTTGAAATATCAGCATAGGACTGCAGTTTCTTGACTGCCCATCTCAGGCTTCAGCTGAAATATCTGTAACCAGTATTACAGCTACAGTGCAGGGGGGAAAGAAACCTACTTCTGGCTGTGAAAATAATCCATCCTCTGAGGGCAGAAAAAAAAGTAAGTCTGTTGGATGCTTGAGAGGTTGCCACAAAGCTTACTTGAGCTTGTAGGTGAAATCTGATATGCAGAATCCCAAATGCATAATACTTATGATAATATGACAATAAACTCTCATTTTAATTACAAAATAGGTAATAATTGTGTCCCGAAGTTTTGTACCTGTTCAGCTCAGCAAAGAAAGTAAATGCAAACAGTAATTTACTGGCTAAACCATTTATTCCATTATCTGACCCGGATGCAAGTCAAAGGGAAATACTGAACCATGGCAAAGTGCATCCATTATCTCCATGTTCTTATTTTTCTACACTGTATGAATACAAACCAAAAGAAGTGTATTTGACTGAGAATGTGAATTCTTAGGTATTTTCTGTGACCTGGATAAATTGCCAACTAGAAACACGTGTTTTGGAGGGTAGAGATCCACCTCTAGTCTCTTTCCAACAGAGGACAGAAATCGGGAAAGCTACTTTCAATGCTGTCTTCTTAAATTAAGGATTCAGCTTTAATTCACAAGTGGACAAACAGGCATACATTTATGAGTCACCTCATTCTCATTCTTATTATGGGGAAGAGAGGGGCTGGTATGAAAGACAAGGAAGTCTGAATGGAGAGAGAGCACGTAATAGCAAAACTGGTGTGTACATATAAAGTCATCTTTGTTGTTATTGTTATTAAAAAATTAATATTTATTGTCTCATGATAAAACATGACAACAGCTGATTATGTATGCTTGTGAGGTTTGACATACTCTCACATTCTTCAAGCCTCAAATTCCAAGGAAGTCCCTGTCTAAAGTGTCTCCTTATTGATGTCAGTGTGTAAAAGCATATTGGGGAAAAAAAGTGACTTGACACAGTTCTGGTACAACTTTTATCTTCTTAAGCAAAGAGCAAAAGTCTTAAGCAACACATCCTCAGTTGGGTTTTTAACTTCTTTAGGAAAATTAACAAGAAAACAAGGCTATCAGACTACGGAAATGTCAATATGAAACACAAAGACTCCAGTATCATCCACTTCTATTGTCTTAGATGTAAGCTTTCATTGCCAGCTGTCTTTCTACAATGAGTGCCTCAAACTACTTTACCAAGTAGATTCCAAGTAAATTTCCTTGAACATCTGATAATTTGGTATTTGCATTTGCAAAATATCTGATACATAGCTTGTTCCATCCATGCAGGTTCATCTAACCTTTGTCCTTTTGAGGGTATTTGGTTTCATACAATTTTTTCATTGGCACTACTCCCGAATACAGAAAAAAGGTGACATTTGCTTACAGAACCTTAACTGACTCAAGGAGCTTACTTTGTTTTTAATTGCTACTCAGTTCATCTCTACAGTTGTGAAACTTCTACAGATTTTCATTAATATTTTTTATTCAGATCCCCAGTGAGGAAGATCTTGAAGGTCTAGTTGGTGTGAAGAGTTTCAAGACTGCTTCAGAAGAAACCTCTGAAGTAAGAATGCCAGCTTAGAAAACATCACATTCAAAAGTAAAACAAAAGAATGTGTTGATTTCCATGTTATAGTGCCCTTGTACTTAAGTCAAAAGCCCTGCCTCTGACTAATTATTGCTTTTTCATTCTACCTAGAGTAAAAGAGGCATGCCTTTTAAGAGGAGGTGTACTTCTTATCTTTTTCATGATTCTCACCTTCCCCATTGCTTTGATAACAAACCACTTCACTACTTTTCATTTTTCCCTTGGAAGCTCTTCCACAAGCTAAGGGGTGTTTATAGTTTCCAGTAGAATTTATGGTCATCTTTTGAGAAGCAAAATTCTGAGGCAGAGAAGGGTGTCAAAGTTTACTTAATCAAAGATGTTACAGCCTTCCTTATCTGTTTAGCATAAGACACAAAGAACTACAAGAAACTGAGTATTTCTTCACATATAGCCTTCCTCAAGGAAAACGTGCAGTTCTACAGAGAATATCTGACAAAATCTTTCACCACAATACAGACCTCTGCATTATTTTTACAACCCCAAGAAGCAATGCAAGCCTCAAACTCACACTAATGAATACACCTCTTTGTAAGGAGATACTTGAGCTGAAGTGAGCTCCAACTACTTAATACATGCCAAAAATGTACAGATGTAGGTTGGATGAGCATACTCCTTTATGCACTTGCTTAGGAGGTCAAGGGTTTTCAAGCAGTACAACTAGCAGTACTGTGCAGCTCAAGATTACCGGTCATCAGTAAACTGTTACTCAAATGACAGCATTTAGGTCCTGTATATTTTGTCTTTCAGCATCTAGTCTCTCCCAGGAAGATTATGATAGGTTATTCTATTTAATCCATAAAGACTTAAAGTTCAGATGATATGTTTGCCAAATAGACTGACTATATGTAATGCAAATACAAAGGATCAGATTCCGCTTCCATTTCCCTAAAAAGCAGGCCTATCACCTACACACAGTGAGATTATACCCCAAAAGTCTTCAAACTGTCACACAATTTGTTTCCATGCCTGCCAAATGCTATCGCTAACTTCCATTGATTCAACTGAAATGCCATTCTAACAATTCTATTCATATTGCGCTATTCTTTACAGGCCCTCACCATTTTAGGAGCTTTCTATAACAATTCTATTCATATTGCGCTATTCTTTAAAAAATAGTTATGGGCCCTCACCATTTTCTACGTACTTTGATCAGTTCTGCAATCTACCTTTTACATATTTATCCTTTATATATAAATACATATGTACATACACATTTAGATACAGATATACACAAACTGCAATCAGATTTGATACAGCTGAACTTTAATATATTTAAATTTTTAGTAATACACTATCTCTTCCTAAAATAAAAGATTTGATACAGCTGAACTTTAATATATTTAGTTTAAATTTTAATAATACACTATCTCTTCCTAAAAAAAATATAAATAGTATCACTTATATCTGAACAAATTACATACTTAGAAATTCAAGGTATAACAAATCAGCCTTCCAAACTTACAAAAAGGTCAGAAATATCAAAGATGCCTTCCTACTTACATTCTGCAAAAGAATGTTTAACTCAAGAATATTGCAGCATAAAACCTGTGCTTTGATTTGTATTCTCCCTATTCAAAGCTAGTAAAAAAAGTGTTGTTTACATTATTTTAAATATTTCATGTCTAAAACAAAGCTTGTTAAAATATATCTATGAAAAATTTTATGCTAGAATAACAAGTCTGAAATTGATATGCAAAAACAATCACTCCAGATATAAACCACAAAGGTTCAAAAATCCAACACAAATGCAACACAGCAGTCTGAGTCACTGGAAGGTGCTCGTTTCCTACAGTAAAATTAAAGAACCTTAGGAATGAGACAGCAGTAGAAATGAGAAGAGACACACAGAAAGACAATGCATACTTCATTAAAGTAAAAAAGAAAAAAAAAAGAAAAAAAAAGAAAATAAACCAAAGATGATGCAGACTACCAAACACTTAGACTTTAAAAAAAAAAAAACAAAGGTTAACATTTAAATGCGTTTTCTTTCTCCTCAGGTAACAAGATACTAACAAGAAGAAAGGCAGAACCCATTTTGTGCAGTTCTTTGAAAGGACAGATTCAGCGCATGGAAGAAGTGACTGGGAGGACGGGCTTATTTCCAGCCCAGCCAGGAAGGAAGACCAAATACCTTTGTGCTTGTCCCGTTTATGCTTTAGCTGTGCTGGATGGGGTCTGATTCTGGCTAGAGCCTGCTCTCGATGGTTCATAAAAATAGGACCAGGAAATACAAGGGGGCCTGAGGAGAAACATTTTGCACATGCATAGGACAGCTCACAAAATGGAAACAGTGTGTTAAACAAAATTCAAATTAAAAGCAAAGAAAAAAATGAATCACAATTAAATAATAATATTTTTTTCCTAAATACAAAAGGCCCTAAAAGAAAGTTGCCATTTTTTTATAAGATGACCAAAATATTATGCAAAGAAGCAATACACATCCAGCAGTGACACTTTTATCTGAACCTGTAAGTATGCAACTGTACTCCAACCGATAGAAATAAAATAGACTCACACACTGGAGTAAAATTTGATAGCAAATACCTATTACTGTCTTTAGTAGTTAAAAAAATTAATTATCATAGCTTACATCCTACAACTTTACATACAAAGTACTCATTCGGAACAACAACAAAGCTAAATTTAAAAAAAAATAACTGTACAAGTGCTCATAATTACCAGATTTAAAATACAGAGTTACCACTTATAAAGAAAATAGCTATGCAAAATACCTGTTCCATGAAGAAAATTATTCAAATCATACGATTATTTTTCTTATCTACTTACTAATTCTGAAATCTATTTAAGTTATTTTAAAAATAATTCCCATCTATGTAAAAGCCTTCAAGAGAAGATTTGCATTTGAAGAAAGCAATGATGTATGTATCTAAAATTTTCTCCAGACTACTTTTTCTTTCTAAAATCCAGGCCCAAAGCTGTGCTGTATTAAGTTTAATTGAGGCTGATTACACGTAGATCACGGACCAACAATTTGTTCCTTAAAACTGTTTTTTTTCCTCTATTTTATAGGCTAAGCATTCCACCAAGAATTTCTTTGGAGGCATCTCCTTCTAGAAGTGTCACATTTAATGGAACCCATGAATCAGGAGCTGCTAATTCTGCCAAATGTCACTCCACGCATTCTCAGACCCAGTCCTTCCATGGACTTTCAAGAAAAAAAAAAACACAACCACCCACCAACAAAAAACACCCAACACAATCCAACAACTACCAAAAAAGCTAAAAAAAAACCCCTCCAAAACAAAACACCCCAAATAGGCTTTGTGTCATGTTTTTAGCAGCTTATGTGAAACTTCGAAAACAAGTAATCCTCCTCCTGGAAGCGTTCCAGGCCAGGCTGGATGGGGCCTTGAGCAACCTGCTCTAGTGGGAGGTATCCCTGCCCATGGCAGGGGGGTTGGAACTCCATGATCTTTGAGGTGCCTTCCAACCCTAACCATTCTATGATTCCCAAAATCACCGATACTATTTCCTTAGCTAAACTTTATTGACAAGTTAATGTAGGCTGAACTTGTCATAAATGCCCATTGTCCCAGGTTTCCTGCGGTCAACCTTAGGCCATCAGTTTCTTCACTAATAGTAAACAGTATGGAAAAAAATTTAAGTGGAAGTTAGGCCAAGTCTATCCACCGCTAGAACTTTCAGATGAAGAAATATTGTCTTCACACAAAGAAGTTCCCAGATTTTAGCGTTAAGTTAAAAAAGGAAAAATGTTTTTAAAATCCATGACTGCCTTTCCCCCTAGCTTTTGAGATTTATACATGTGTTAGCTAATATAATGGCCAAAAAATCTTATTAATCATACATTTCTATACACAGCACAGATTTTTTTCTTTTGTTTTGGTTCTACTGCATTTATCTGGACTCTCTTTATCCCAGAAGAGATCCTCTTGTTAATTAAAAACTCCTTCTGAAGTTCAAGGATCTTTATTTACTATTGCTTCACTTTCATCTTGCAGACTCTTCCTTTAGTTGTCTTGCTACTGCTCCCACTTTTCACAGTCTCCTCTCAATTGGAGCTTCCATTTAATAGATATATTTTTGGTAAAGATTACTTTTTTGCCAGGCCACTTGCTGTGGTTAATAATCTATTTCCCAGTGTTTAGACTTACACAGAAAATGATACCATGCTTTCCCTCTTTCCAAGTTGTAAGGGATATTCTGAGGAGTATACTGGGGAAGAACAGGAAAAGGCAAGAAAGGAGAAAGACATGAATGACAAGCAGATTAGAAAAACTAAAAATGTTTGAAGGACAAAAGATAGAGGGGAAAGCTGGATCAAGAAGAGGAAGGGAAAAAAGAAAAGAAGAAAAAAGCACAAAAGGCTGTTGGCTCCAGCACGGTGCTAGCACACGGCTGCCTTTAGGTGCCAAGTCACTCATCTGAATTATACTTTCCTAGTCAAGGTGACAACTCTGTAACAGTATCTAACCTTCTGACCAAAGCAGGGTTTATCTTTGCTTCTGGACATTCCTATAAACTCTACATTCCCACCTGTTATGTAAAAGAACAGGTTAAAGTTAAATGCAATATATCTCCATTTCATAATAATTTTTACCCAATCCATGTAACAGCATGTGCAAGGGTGTCACCCTCTTTAGCTTTTTATGCATGCTAAACCTGTAACACAATCATAATATGGTAGGAAATATCTAAATTTTGATTACATTATGATGCCCGTATGTTCAGACATGGGCCGAGACAATGTAAACTATCTCCTCTCCCTCCAAAATACCACCACAGAAAACACAACACTACAACAACTCATAGAGACCATATCTGCTCTCTACTTAGATCAGAGGTTGCCTGTACAACAGGAGCAGAGTTTAGGTACTAAGAATAATTCTGGTGGAACAATTCAACCGTGCATTAGACACTTCCTTAATTTTCTTAAAAATGAAAAGGCATTAATACTGCAGAGTATTATTTTAAAAACTCTTCTAGAAGCCTCCAACACAGATCTACTTGGGGAATAATTACTATTCCCAGTTATTTTAGTAGCTCAAATTACAGAGATAAGCAAAGGAGAGTCACTGGTAAACTACAGGGCTGCTGTTTCAAATCAGATGCTATATGATATTCACTCTCTCCCTTTATTTTTTTTTTATGGAATGTTTTTCCATAGCTAAAATGTGAGGTTAAATATCCCTAGCCCAGGAAATGTCAAGATTAGCTTTTCTTTCTTGGTCTGCAGGATCCAGGCCTTTCAAGATGGACTTTATCTGGCAGTGAATTGAGAGCATAAAGAAAAAAAAGAACAAACACATTTATCCACAGAAATAACTTCATTTTCTAGCAAGATGCATACCCACGTAAATGCATTTGTTAAATAATGCAGTAGACTACAGCAAAACATACCCAATTAATATTATCCCAACATGCACTTATGTGCTTTTGCATTCTTAGCCATCTAAGCACTTTGTCAGAACTATCAAAGAGTTTATTATGTGATTTGAATTTATATTACACATAATTTGATTTCTTCTAGCACCTTTCCCTAAACAAATGCTATTTGGCAAGCCGTGATTACAGAAGGCAGAAATCAATGATCTCAAACGGTGACTTCTACGCCAGCGCACTACATGTAGCAGGCTACCCCAAAAAATAGTACATGGCCACACAACTGAAGACTGAATCACAAGGAACATACAGAACCAGTGTATAAATTAAGGTGGCACAGCAAAAGTCCTGGATTGGATGGCACTTTATGTTGTAGTTTTTGTTTATGTAGTTTTTGCTTCTGGAATACTTGTAACATCAAAACCAGGCAGGTGCAGGTTTGGGTTTGTTTTGGTTTTTTTTAAAATACTAAAAATATGGAGGCAAACCACTAATACAGAAAAATAGTTATCTAACAGATAAAGGGATAAGCTGCTCTGGCTCTACTTCTAACCACAGAAATGGAAGCAAACTGTAATGTTTCTCTGCTGCTCTTTTTTTCTTTCCCAAGTGAAATTTACCTCCCAGCTCTCTCATCATTACCTTTCTGGGCTGAATAGCAGCAGCTTTCAATAATATCCAGGCATTCAATGAGAATTTAAGAAAAAAACAATTGTTAGCTGTACCTAATATTTGCGAGCAGCATGCAATGTAGCTCCAACATGACCTAGACAAAGGAATAAAACAGGCTTCCCCTCTCCACCTCACAGCTAAAATTAACCACAAAGAGCCAAAGAAAAATAAATATTTCATCCTTTTCCACACACATAGGAAACGATAAGCTTTCTCTTCCTAGTTGCTCATTATTTCTGGTAAGGCCAGTAATTTCTTACATGGAAGTGAAATAAAGCCACAATTTGCCCCACAAGGTTCACTGGCACGGAGTCTAGAAACAAAGTTTGATCAAACTGCACTTTTTGTATTTGAGTAAAAACAGTATCTAATTTCTAAAGGAGAATCAAAACTAACACACCAGGAACTTAAAGAGCATAATATTCCAATAAAGCTGTTCCCCTTCTCAACACACAATCTTACCAACCACATCATCATGCTTCACTAAAATATTATGATTTACATCAGTCTAAACCTCTCAACTTTAATTATTTAACAGATTAAGACAATGAGGCATTTTAAAACAAGAAGAGTACTGAAAACCTGTTACAATGCATAATGGTTGTGTGGAAAATCAACAATAATTCCTACGGTAGATAACATATAAGGCAATAAAATTTTGAAACGATTCAGTGTTTGGTTTTGTTTTGTAATTCAGTCAGTATATGAATTTTTTTCATGTATTCAAATATAGAAACACTCTTTTTATAAAACAAGAATTTCTGCTTACTATTATACAAGTCATTCAATAATTGATAACAATAATTAAATAATTCATATTATAGCTAAATAGGATTGCAGCCATTTCAACTTTTCATATAAAAGGCATATAAACTTATCATATAAAAAAATGGTTTAGGATCTGCATTTCAAATACCTATTATTCAACTAAGAAACGGAAAAAAATAACAAATCGAACTATATGAAAGTGATACAAAATGCTACTCTTTACCATTAAAATTCTGATTCTTATGAGTAGACCTTGTTAAATATACAGATTTTTCACAACCTTCCAAAAGCATGCTAAATAATGTGGTATTTAGCTAGGTATTTAGGTTCTGATTTTTGTTTGGTTACTGTATTGGCTCAGTGGAGCAAAATTAATTAACTTCCATTCTTAGAAAACAGACAAAGAAGTTTGCTTAAAGTATTCAAGCCTCTCATCAATAAGAAAGTCACTTACCTCTTCCTTCTTCCAATCTATGTCTCCTATTTACACGTTGCCGCTTTTCTTCTTGTCGTAACTGAAGGTGTTCTTCAATATTAACTCCAGGAACAGGGACAGCTACATAGATGAATAAAATATGTAAAACTACCTTTAAAATTGTTATGATGGTAATAAACCCTAGAAGAAGGTAAGTAATTGAAAAATGAAGCCTACTTACTACCTGCTCTTTACATGGCTCCACCAGAATATTATAGAAACAAAGGAGTTGAGTAAACTTGCAGAAGAGCTTTAGGCATTATTTCTGAATTTGAAACTTTTCATTAATATGCCACAACACCAACATCACTGAATACCATTTAGAACTTACTTTTTTTATGCATATACATATTTATATCTAATTATGTGTTTTCATGGTTATCTCTTTTTTTTTCCCAAAAAACTTCCAGAAAGGATTATTATTAGAACAAGCTCAACATTCGTTAAATTTTATAAATGTTTTAAGTAGACCAGCTATTTTCTAGCTTAAGAATGCTTTACCACTATGTGTTTCATGCTTACTAAGAAGCATGAAATTACCTTTAATGCATGTATACATCTGGACATAAATCTGACGTATTTACCAAACTAACTAGTTTAATAGGAATTTGAAACAAACTGGTAAGCACTTCTTTAAACAGGAAACATGACCTGATGCAACAATACAACTACTATAAGCACAACCTTTTTCCAATTTTTTTTTCCCAGCAAATTGCAAAAACATAAAAAAAAAAATATACCTTGCCCTCAACGTCAAAGGAAAACTCCACCTGGAAGCACTGTCACTTTTCTTTAGACAAATGCAGTCAACCACCCTCACCTCAAACTATGCCAAGGCCACCACAGGACCAAGAGCTGTTGTGTCCTATCCTGCTAGGGGAGGAGTTAGCAAAGCAGAGGTTACCACAAAACCTGTAACTCCTCCCTGGTCATGCATGAGAAGAGAGCTGTGAAGCTGAGCTGCTAGTGCCACGTTCACCATCAGTATAAACCTGCTTCTGCGATAGCAAATTACATTTAGAAATATCTGTAAGAAAGGATCAGGACTGTGCAGTGAGGATATTTGGAATATTAACTTACCATGAGAACCACTCCTAGTTTCTAT